>NC_051439.1:13787773-13935452 GCF_001649575.2 Kryptolebias marmoratus
GGGGGGAAGGGGGGGAGGAGGGGGGGCTCAGAACTGCTTGCTTTTGTGACACATATGTAAAGTCTTATGTTTTTTTTATAGCCAAACAGGCCCCACTGACCCAACTCAAGCTTCCAGAGGGAGTCCTTGCAGTAGTTTTGATCAGAAGTTTCCCCTCCGATGAGGACGGCAGTATCAGGGTCACTCAGACACATATTATGACACCACCGCTTTGTCGGACACACTGAAACTAATTATAATCTGTGGTTTAAAAAAACCCAAAAAAAAACCCACATTCTTGTGCACTCATTACTGTGCTGGCTGTAGAGTTTGTGACTCCAACCTTCTCTGGTCTCTTTTCTAATCTGCACACTCATTTCCTCTTGGCTGCTCCTCCGGGACAGCTTCCTCTTCTTGGGGGTCGAAGACTGGTTCTGGTTCGTGTCCCCTGTAAGCCTGTCCAAGTCCTCAAAGCTCCACGGCAGGCGGCCTTGGCGACTAATGACTGTGCGCCTGGGAGTCTTATTCTTTCAGTCACACAGACACACACCGCAGACCAATTATCAGATTTGTAATCAGATAATATTAGCATTCATAGGCAAGACGCTCACTGTGGGCCAAATTGCAGGGTGGGCAGAGTCACTGGTGTCAATGGTATTCGCTTGAATCTCCGCACAGCAAACACTGCTGCCCACGTGGGAGGAGTCGGACGTTACCTGAAAAGGTTAGCAGGAGCTAAACACATCTACACTGAAGCGGAGACCTGACACAAAAACAGTTAAAAGGCAGCCTGTCTCACGGTTTCAGTTTCAGCTCCTTGGAGTGATGCGACGGAGCGGTCGGTCTCACTGAGCTGTTCTGGAAACAGACATTTCCTCTGAACCAGGGTACTGCTGAGGACACCGGTGTGCTCCTGCAGCTGACAAAACAACAACAACAAGCAGCATCAGAGCATAACATTAAACCCGTGATCTGAACCAATTTCACTTTGATCAGAGATATAAATTAGTGTGCAGTCATCTCTCATTCTTCATATTTTGCTTCCAAGGAACCAGCGCGGTCTTGAACAATATTTTTTGGCTTTCTGAAGTATTTTTGAAGATTTTATTTGAAAATTGCCAGCTTTTCCTACTCATGTTCAGCTCAGTGTCCCAACATTTTGTTTGTGGCTGCACAGTGGAGCAGTTGGTTAGCACTGCCGCCTCGCAGGGAGGAGGGTTGTAGGTTCCACTCCCGGCTCAGGCCTTTCTGGTTGCGTGTTCTCCCTGTGCAAGCATGGCTTTTCTCCGTCTACTCCTCCCACAGTCCAAAAACCATGCAGGTTAGGTTAACTGGCTACGTCAAACTTACTAAGTGTGAGTGACTGGCAGAACCTGTACCTCACCTCTGGCCCAATGACTGCTGGAGACAGGTGAATAGGTTGGATCGTTTCCTGAAAGTTTTAATAAATTCTGTCCAGTCCACAAAGATCCTCTGCTGGCGGTCAGAATGTTTCAGGCATGGATCTAGGCTACGTTCAGGTCAATATCTGTAAAACTGACTGTTTGTTTATCCCCCCCAATGATTATTTTCTACAGGCTTCATTAAAGTCTACCTGAGGCCCTCCTACCTGTCCACAGACCTTCAGCACAATCTTTCCATACACTCCCCTCCTGCCTCTCTCTGCAGCCGCCAAGGCCAGGTCATCGTTCCAGTCACCTTCCCAGGTCAGGCACCTGAGTTCAGACAAGGACTCAGCATCTTCCTCACATTAAAATGACTTGTCTCCCCCCTCCTCCTCCTCCTCCTCCTCCTCCTCTTCCTCTCTCTCTCCCACTTACTTCACTTCAGAGGACAGAGTCCCTATCGCCTGGGCCGGGACGCCTTCACAGACCAGAACTTCTGCTGACAGTGTGGTCTGGTTATAAGGCCACTCTCCAAAACCAAAGATGACCAGCTGTTTGGGGAGAGGCAGCGGGATGTGGACTTGAAAGCACTTCCGGTTGGCTTTGCTGCCGGAGAACCAGCCGACTTTCAGCCATGTTTTAAGGTAAAAACGACGACCTGCAGTTTTTTTAAAAATATATATATATCAAACTACCTACCTGATAAACTGCCGGGGGGCGTCACGCAGCGACCAAATGACGTAAAAATTCAGCTTCCCCATTTGGTCTGAGCGCTCAATCAGCGGACAAATCGTCGGAGAAACTAGAAGCTGCGGAGGCGGCCTCTGATTGGCTGAACGGAGCTCGAGACAAAAAGCACACCTGAGAGCGGAGAGCAATTAAGCTCTCTGTTTAATATGTTAAGTTGTATAAATAATATGACAATTTACTGAAGAAAATCTTCTTAAGAGTATTAATCTACTTAATTATTACTGCTGATTATAAAGGAACTACAGATGATTTTATAAATGCCATATTGTTCTAACTACTGCATACCTTGTGCTATTTTAACCATCCATATATTAAAACATTCAGCTCATTAACGACATGAGTGCTATGATTTTAGGTTTTTGTACCTTCTACGCGTTGCAAAATATTTATTTTAAAATAGTGTCCACATATAAATACACCAAGATCTCTTCTATTTATTCAAAAACAGTTTACTGTTTTAAATTTGCTTCAACATGCTTGCTCTGTTTTTGTCTTCTTAAACTACTATTAGTTTCTGGCTACTGTTCTGCTCCTTCTAGATTAAATAGCCTTGTGCTACTTTTAACTTTCAGCCAGCCTTTTAATGCATTTAGCTTCTAGTTAGACCTTTGTTACTTTTAGCAAAGGTTTTGCTGCACTGCATCAATTTTTGTGGATTTTAGATTAAAGGTGCTATTGACTGCTTTATGTTATTGTTCTTACCTCCATCACGTGCGGCACGGAGCAAGAAGACATGCTAAAAAGATTTCTTTTTCATGTTGCAGCACCTCTTGTCATCTCAGATGTGCTGTTGGGTATTCAGCTCATAATCTGGGAAACATTTGAGGGAACAAAACCAACTGGACCTGCACCACCGTAAGGCATTGTTTTAAAACAACCTCTTATTGCTTTTAGGAAGCGCCAGTGAGATTAAATGTAACTTTAGGATCGTAAATGGCCTTCAGGGAGAGCTGAAAATAAACCCAGGTTTCATCAGCACTTCTGTAATAATTACATCAATTCCCCAGAGCTACAATTTAATGGAAGCACAGGGGACCGTGTTCAGGTACGCTCTAATCCTGGATCTGCAGAGGGACTGTTATGAAATGGCAGCAACTTTGGCAGACTTAGCAGTGAGATTATTTGAATCTTGTTTCCAAACTGAGTGACATGTGTCATTCATTCACCCCCCCTCACCCCCACCCTTTCACCTAATTACTGACGACAGAAAACTAGACAACCTTATCTTTATTGTGGATTGTAAATTTCAGGGACAAATATCAACAGTTGAACTTACAGTGAGAGTACAGCAAAAATGGGAAGCTTCAAACCTGTCGCTTTGCACCGAAAACAACATTAGCAGCCAAATCTGGGACGTCTTTGGGAGCATGCACGTGAGCGAAAGTGTCAATTTCACCAAAAAAATGCACAGAAAACAAAACAAAACAAAAAAGCACATTGATTTTTTTTTTTTTTTTTTTTTTACTTACATAGACTTGTGCACAAAACTCAACTTTGATGAAACACTGCAACCGGTCTCTACCTTCAAAACAGCTAATTAAAAGACGGGTTAAAGTTAAAGTAAATATTGAATCTATATTACATAAGAGCTTTATTTGATAAGAGCTTTTATTTGTGCCATAAAAAGGACTCACTGAAAAAAAAAAAAACACTCACTTTAATACATTCAACGTATATCTTTTACTAACACGCCACAGAGACAGCAGACAGAGTTCGCTTCTTATGATTAGATTCAACACTTAGGAAAAAATAAAAAAATAAAGTGACACCACAAAGCTTGAGTGACCGACGAGGCAGCATAAGGTGCACAGAGACAGACGGACGCACGGAAAACTTCATTTCTTTAGAGCACGTTTGATTAAGCACCTGGGCTGGTGAAAAAAAAAACACTGTGCAGGTGTTCCCTGATTGCTGCTACCATAGAAATGTCACAGGTGGAGACGATATAGGTTTCATGACGGGCACTTGACCGAACAGCACAGTGCATAAGCAGGAATATGGCACATATGCAATCTTTAAATATATATTCTAGGAAGCCACTTAAGCGGGTGATGCGTTAAAAACTATTTAACCGTACATGTATTGGACACAAGCAGATAAAAATAGATTTTTTTTTTAATCTTTTTTTTTTTTCCTCTAAGTGCAAAATCAAAAATAGTTCATTGTCCTTAACAGTAATATTCTTCTTCGAATCGAACATTCATAAGCGACACGCTGGCGTCTCAGGCACTGTAATAAACTCTGTAATAGAGAGTTTTGTTCCGCCACAGGGAGTACGAGTTGTCAAACTTGAAGAGGTAAGTGCCTTCACCTGGAAAGTCGTGGCTCCCGCCGTGGACGGACAGATGGCTCTCCTGGCGGTACACAGGAAGGATTTCCGCCAGGTTTGAGTTGGTTTGACTTTTGGAGCCTTTTTCGACGTCTTCACTGCTGGGAGGCCCTGCAACACAAATCACATACATCATTTTATAAAGCATCTTGTATTATTCTAAAAAGGGAGAAGAGCTTCACGTAAGATCAGCTCGAGCTGCTTTAAATTCTAAACTGCGAGCTGACCTTCCGGTTCCTCCTCTTCATCTTCGTCATCACTCGACTCGCTGATGTGCACCGTGATAGCCCTGCTTGTCACGGGAGTCCAGTCAAAATAAATGCCAAAGCCGATGTCGTAGCCGTCTGTGGCGAACTCCCAGCACACTTTCTTTGCCTCGGGGACAGTGGGGACGTGGACCGTCATGATGTCGCCTCGGTACACCGTCACCATGCTGTCCTTCTCCGTTCGGAGCTTCGCCTTCAGCTCCTTCAGCGCGGCGGACGTCCAGGTCGTTGGGGGTGGCAGGGGTGGCACCTGGGCTGCGATCGGACAGAAAAGTCAGCGGTCGCGTGACATTGTATGCTTTACTTTGCCTGTTTTTATGAAAACTTGGCATCCAAAATTGTAGATTAAACAAAGCGGCAGCCATAATGGCACACTCAGCAGGTTCTCACCTTTCATCTCAGAGGAGAGCTGACAGCTCCCAGCGCTGTTGTTCTCCTTGCCTCCGTCCCTCAGGGCCAGCTCAGCGGGAGCCTCTTCATTACCCTCAAAGTGCACACACACGTATGGCACATTAGAAGAACAAAAATCAGGCCTTTCATGTGCCTTCATACTCACTGACAGCCCTAAAACATCTACTACCTTGGACAGCTGTCCTGAATCCTCCTTCGTTTCATCCATATCAGACTGGCTTTTGCTCTGGGTGAAGCTCTCAGAGAGGTTTGTATTCTGAAGCCTGTAAAGTAAAGACAAATAGGAGAACATTTACACAGTGGTGATAAAAGCAGAATAATTAACACAGCCTTTTTTTAGTTTGTTTAGTAGCTCTGAGCAACAGGTTACCTGTCCGGCGGTGTGCTGTTGCACTGCTTGGATGCTATTCCGGGGAAAGACGAAAAAGACAAGGATGACAGCCGAGACTGGAGCTCCGATGTGGCCTCTAATCTCTCCATGGCTGTCATGACGAGACAAACACCTCTGTGTGTGTGTGGCTGGAAGAGAGGACACCCCGCCCCTCACAACCACGGGGGGAGGGAGGCAGAAGTTAGCCTGTTTACACAACAAACTGCTGCTCGACACAATACAGAGACTTTATGAACCACAGTGGGAGCGAAGAATGCTGTGTCCACATCAATACGGCGGACTAACTCCTCCTTAACCTGCTTCATCTTCGTAAAACTCACATTACAGCCGGCTAGCTGACGCTAGCTACCAAGCCAGCACTTTTGCCGTTAAAAAAACTCGACTTACCACGACGTAGAGCCGACAAACTGATTAATTTACTCAAATTTCACTCAGGCCAATAGAAAAATCCCCTCCATACCCCCGTCAATCAGGTGACAAGTCTCCTCGAGGCGTTGCTTCTTCTTGAGAAGGGTAAAAGAAAAAAAAAGAAAAGCGAACGAAATTTTGGTGACTTCCGGGTTTTTTTCCGAGCGTTGACGGAAATATCCGAATCCGCAGCCGAAGGTCGGGATGTTCCTGTTTCAACATCTGGATGCTTACTGAAAGGATCTCTTTGAGGACTACATACAAACGGCATAGCATTTAAAAATAAAAAAATAGATGCAAAACACCGAAAAAGATATGATCTCAATAACTTTATGTAGAATAAATAGCACCTTAAAATGAAGGACGCCACAACATTTTCAGTTCCACGAATAATGTTTTATTTTTAAACATCAACAGTGCTGTGCAAAAGGTTTTCTCTAGTTTCTGTAAATTTTCTTTCTTTCTTAATGGACTACAATAACGAGCACTTCCTCAGAAACCTTTCAGCCCCCATTTTATATGTAAATAAAACAGAATAAAAACTACAAAAAGAAAAAGGCAAATCTCAGAGGAAAACAACTTTACATTTGCACATTTTAGGCATATAAAATTGTTCAAAAAAGACTAACATAAGTTTAAAAAGCACTGCATTAATAATTTGTTAGATTTTAGAGCAATTCAGGGTTATTCTTTATAAAATGACACAATAAAAACCACATTTTCAAGACTAAATCTTGTTTATAATGTTTTTATATTGGTATGCATTTTTTCCTAATCTAATCATATTGTGTGTGACAACCCTTACAGATATTATCATTTCCCTGGTCTCTCTAGGAATGATTTGTATGCAGCACAGACGCTCTGTTGCACAGATTTGCTGCTTGACAGGAAGCGCTGCAGCGGTGTTTCCTTGGACTGGGCATCAGTGAGAGAAATCCAGGGAAAAGGCCTTTGCATAATAAAGAAAAGGAGATTCAAATGAATTACTTTGCTTCTATACCGCAGCTCATATTGTCTGTGCAGCAAAAACATGTGTACACCCCTGTAACCTTGAACTACTCACTCATCCGGATGAAGAGTAGATGCGCAGGAGGAACTGATGAAACTCCGAGCCTCTAATTGCTCGTTGTTAATCCCATCTTTGTTGAATATGCTGTTAATCAGAGAAAGAGCTTCACCGGATCCCAAACAGGCAGAAGTGCAGATATTTAACAGGCCGTAGAGCACTCCACATACCCAGTTCAAACGCAAAGTAATGCCACCTAGAAATTAAAAATTAGGATCAGCAGCCAGAGAAGAGTGCTCTAATGTTTGAGAACGTATCTAAAATATACCTTTCATAGTAAGCGGACATGATGCTTCTATCAGCGACGGATCTCCCAAAGCTGTGGTGAGATGAGAGCAGGTCAGCCACACGTCTGCAGCGTCACAACCTTCAATTTCATACTGTGGTTTTAGAACAAAACTGTGTCCAAGAAGTTCAGCTAAGCTGAAATAAAAAAGGTTAAAGAGAAGGGTCAGTTCATCTGAATCAAAGATAGAAGTCTCAAATGTTGTGTGAGTCTGGTCGGACCTGGTGACAGGCACAGCTGAGGGGAAACTGTACACCAGGCAGCGCTTCGGCAGACGAGAATGGAGCTCAGAGCAGACTCTGGAGAGGTGAGACGGCAAGCAGCAGAGGAACAGAACATCTGCCCAAAGCGCCAGCCTGCGATTGTCAAAGAAACACTCAACACCTGTCGGGACACGGCCCTCTGAAACACAGACAGAATGTTTATTTCGTCAGTAAACAAGAAAGTAAGCTTGACCCTGCTGTAACAACAAATCTGTTCGGTTTTAAAGAAGTGATCACCTGGGCCTCTTTGAGGTTTGAGCCAGAAAGCCTAACGGTGACGGGAAAAGCTTAAACTAAGATCATTCAAAAGTACTGCCACAACTTCGGCTGCATTCAGACGCTGCAACTGTTTGCTTACAAGGAAAACGTCAAAAATGAGGCCATCTGTCAGATGAACAGAAAGATGGTAGCCTTTTGCTACTTTTACCTTCTCATCAGCCTTTATTACTTTTAGTTTCAGCTACTCTTTTGCTGCTTTTAGTTTTAGCTTTCCCTTTGCTAGCCTTAAGTGACTTTTACCTTTTAGGTAGCGTTTTGCTCCTCTTAGCTTTTAGCCAGTGTTTTGCTCCTTTTAGCTGGTGTCCTGTTTCTTTTAGCTTTTAATTAGTGTTCTGCTTGTTTTAGCTTTATTGTACCTGCTGTTTCTGGATTTCTGGTGGAAACCTTCACATTGGAGGGCTTTATGCTGGTCTTACTGAGGAGGCTGAAGATCAGCTGTTTTCCTAGGTGACCCAGACCAAGTATCCCCACACAGAGGCCACCGTCCGATCCTGACACCAGGGAGTCTCTGACAGCTGACCGACTTCGTATAGTATTTCTGAAATGAAAAAAACCCCACTAATTAAATGCATCTATAAAGGGACACGGGCTGTTTTAAAGAGGCTTATCAACTCACGTCAACGAGTGGACTAGTTCACACACGAAAGCTGCGTGCGCGCACCCGCAAAACGTCAGTCCAGCAGAGCGCGCACGGAGGTTAAGTAGCTTTTCCTCGTCGTTGACGTTTAGTCCCAACTCGAAAGAACTACTTAAACTAGCAAATATATCCATAACCACTTTAATGATGTTTAAAATGAAATTAAAATAAAAAATAAAAGGCTGTCGAGTAGGTTTGCTTACGCAGGAAGAAAACGAGCGTCGCTCTGTTGTCATGGCAACACACGCTTACGTTTCAATCGGCAGATTTCAAAATAAAACTGACAATCGTTTCAAAAATTTAACCCCACACAAGCTAAATCTTTACAACGAAAACAAAATTCCAAATCACACTCAGTTGTGAATTTAACATTTTTAATTTCCCTTTCATGTATCTGGTACAATTTCTTTTTATCAACTGTACATGTATGTGCAATTTATATTACTCCTTCCACACAAATACTGTATGCATATCAAATGTCTTCAACACAAATGATCACAACATACATCAATATTCAAATCGGCTGAGCATATTAAGACTTAACGTGTCAAGTAGATGTACTGGTTTGCTTCAAGAATTTAAAATGTGAGCTGACAGCAAACTAAATTACAGTTTTTAGGTTTAAAAATATGACTTTCAGCACAAAAAAACTTAGTGCAACTTTATTAATTTATCTGGGACAAGCGATCCTGAAGTCACTTCAACTTAACTGATTAGATAACTTTACACAACTTTGACACGTTCGGGTTCTAGTACGGTTTTCTAATATTTGCATGAAATGGTACATGTTTGGATTATTTACAGTAAATGGCCAACATACAGTACATGTAATAAATTATGGGTAATTACACATTAACATTAGTGTTTACTGACACAAAGAATAAGAAATTATAACACTATCTGTAAACAGAGCTAAATGAAGGTAAAGAGAAGGACTGCCTGTCACTGTTGTGCTTTTACATTTGACAGAACATAAGCCACAACAGGATATGTGGATATGACAATATGCTTACACATTTTTTTTTAAATTTTATTTCCCTTTGTGTAAGCAAATGATGCTGATGACCATGAAGGCACTGTGAGGGAACAGGTAAGCTGATTCACATTAGCTTAGTCTGTCATGAGATGATTTTATTTACAATCAGAACTGGTTGTCCGCTTTTTTTTTTTCCCTCTTTCAAAAGCAAATTAAAAAACCAAAACAAACAAATGCAAAGTTCTTGGCTGCGGCTCCAGCACAGTCGTGGTTTCAGTTGTCCTACAGCCATGAGAATCACTCCTCCCCGTGCCTCCATTTCTGAGACTCCTCCTGTCGTGCATCCGGGTGTATCTGGTTCCTCATCCCACCCAAGACGTTAGAGGTGGCTTCGGTAGCCATAATGAGGGGTTTGACTACTGCTGGCGGCAGCTGGCGGAGAACTCCACCAACGGCTCCCGTCATCCCACGCTGCTCGTGCTCCCGTGTGGCTGTGTCATAGATGGTCAGTGCTGTGTCTGTAATACCCTGTGGAGGAAGACATCCTTATTTCCACATATTGTTTTTTTTTATTTCAATGGTGCAAACACAGCAGGACTTCTGTTCGTTTGTTTACCTCTTTCACTACAGTATAAGCATTGGCTACACCTTCTCTCAGGTCCACAGGCTGATGAGCCAGGCCATAATGGGAGTAACGTTTTACCCTCTTTGTGTCCCTCTCATCAGGGACCGGAGACACCATGTCATAGGCTGTCTCAGCTGCTGTCTGAAGAGACAAACACAGAAACGATGCATCTGATAGTTCTCCTATGACAGAGTAAGTGCTTTTCATTAAAAGAGTGGGACACCAGTTTACCTGTATGGTTCGAACCATTCTGTTCGTGAGCTCCAGGGCAGCCATGGCTGTGGAGGTTCCAAAGGAGGCGGTGCCACGCTGAAATCCCCGGACGATCCGACCATCCTTTCTGTACTGCTCAATGGGGAGCCAAACCAAGTCCTTGAGGCCGTGAACTGAACAGAACAGAACATCGGCGTTAAAACATTTTCAAAGAAGCCTATCAATCTAAGGTTTCAAGTCCTAAACAATCTAAAAATATAAAGCTAGAAAGGTTTTCTATGTAAAACAAACACAGTTATGGTTAACACCTGGTAACCAAGCGATAGAATAATCTCTATTGTCAATTCCTAGTTTGGTGCATCTTCAACATTCGTCAAAAATGGGACATTTTCTTCATAAGATGTTGTGAAATATGCTGAAAGTTTATTTAGGTCAATAAGCTAAAAGCAGGATTCTGGTAACAGTGCTAAAATCCTGTGACTGGGTTGAGAACAAGTGTTAAACTCACCCAGTTTCACCAGAGTATGAATGGGTGCCACGCCGCTCAGTAGTCCTTGAAGCTGATTGGTCTTTATGTCATTTAGCCACTCGTTTATTGCATAAGAAAACAGCTTATCCACACCAAGTAACCTGCAACACAAACAAGTGTTACCTCATGAATAATTATCAATACCTACTTAAGCATTTGATAGCAACACACATCATAATGGATGAAAAATGTTCTTATATTTTAAGATAACAAACCCTTGTCTGTAGCAAAGCTGCCTCAGTTTCAACTCTGAACAATTCAGCTGCGTCAGCCCAAAGATGATCCCAGCAAATGTGCCCTGAAACAAGGATTTCATACAATTATTTATAAGACAATAAATCAAAGTGGAGTTAATCCATTTCCTTCTTAAAACACGTACCTGGTCCATTGACACGTGTTTTCCGTGGTAATCCAGTCGAATAGGAACCTCAGAGGTAAACCGAAACTCCCTGGTAACGAAGAGAAGACGTTATTATATTTAACACAGATGTCATTTTAGGCTTTTTTTTTGTGGTTTGTAAAACTTTAGAGCTGACCTAAAAAAGATCGGCTGATCTGTGAAGGGAGAAGCGGAGGCTTCGCCGTCACTCGCGTCCTCCCTGCCAGGCGTGGAGAAGCCGTTGTGGCTCAGCTGTCTCTGAGCAGGAACCGAGATGATCGGGGCCGGATCCAGGCTGCCTGCGGCGTGCTTCGAGAAGCTGCAGGAGATCTCTGGGGCCGCTGCTTTCTTTGTGCTCACGCAAACGGCTGCAAACACGAGCAACGATCAGGAGTCGTGAAATCAAATTGATATTTACAGCAGCGGACGGGTCATGAAATCATCAGTTTTACCTTCTTGGGCAGGCGGGGAGAAAAACTCGACTTCAGTAGCAAGACTGCTAAAGAAGTCCTTCATGAAGAATAATGCATCCTTCAAACAAATGAGGAAAATATGTTAGAGGTTTCTACACTTTTGGCACTGTAATGAGTATCTGACTCTACTACCTGATCAATATTGAGGCGAAGAGGCATGAGGGAGACTCGTAAGCAGCACTCTGGGGGAGCCTGGCCCGACTCGGGACACGTATGCAAAGCCTTAACTGTCAACTAAAACGAGAGACACTCTTGTAGTTACAATAAATCAAAAATTTGAATTTACTGAGGATGTTGTTTTGCTCACCATGTTGGAGTGGGCTTTTCGAGGCATTTCCTTGCTGGAATACAAGTAGAGGAACTTGTTCATCTGTGAGGTAGCTAGTCTGTCTCGGATCTCCAAGTCCTGGACGACGAACACCTGTCGGGACACGGGCTGGTCCACGGCCGGACGTAATGCCACAGGGGGTTGTGGGTACACCTCGTGCTGAAGCCTAACCTGAAGGGACATTCAAAAGAGTGGCATTGTTTGAGTTCAATAAGATTTTAATGAAGATTGAGTCCTGAGGAATAAAAAACCAACCTTGCTGAGTTGGATTTCCATTAAAACATCCGGGTTTCTTCCCCTTCCTCCTCCTGCCCGCCCTGAAGTCTTCACTTGTCTGACTGGAGTCTGAGATGGGGAGCTATGAGGAGTAGATCTGCAAGATGCACAGAAAACTTTAAGTTTTTTTTAAAAAAGTCTGATTCTTTTCAAAATTCTGGACTCGTGGCTCACCCTCGACTCCTAGCAGGAGAAACTGTGCAAACTGCACTGCCGAAGTCTTTTCCTCCATAAAGATGCCAAATGACAGAAATTTCTCTGATGAGGTAGCGAACCTCTGGGATGGGAAAGTTCATGGCTCCACGACTGGAATCGCTCCCTTCCAGAGGCTGGCTGAAGTGGTCGTCTTTGATCTCCACTGGATCTGAGGTCAGCTGCTTCACCACGGGCTCCTGATCTCGACCCTGAAATGCACGACTGGCGATGAAGCGGCACAGACAAAAACTCAACGTGTCTGGTAGACGTCAGCAGGGTGAACGAGTATTTCCCAACCTCTCCTTTGGAGTCAGGGGTTTCCAGGATGCAAAAGTCATCCGTCTCCTGGGCCAGATTAGGAGCAGGCGTGATGAGGGGAGAAGGAAGCATGGGGTAGGTGGGACTGGAATCCTGGGTAAGATTCCCGCTCTCATCAGGGAACAGGAACAGGTCTGAGCGAGGTGGGTCATGGTCATGAATCGGCTCCTCATGGGAACCTGCGTACATGCAAATATCATTAATGTGCATTTAAAACTAACAAAGCAGTCATCTTATCATAAAAACATCAAGGGACACGCCTTTTGCTTGTGATTATTTAACATTTTTGTTAAAACAGAAATCATAAAAGTCATCCTCTGTGCAAATAATTTGCTCTGACTGACGAGATTCATTGTTCCTGTAAGCAAAACCCACCAATAAATATCAGTTCCTTCACCTGAAGTCTACATCAATATTTTGAATTGTTTTTTGTGGAATTAACAAACTTTAAAATAATTTTAAAAAACACAGAGTCTCCAAACTGAAAGTACTAACGTCAATACAGTAACTACTTGTGAAAACCTTACAGAAACCCACTTAGACAGGACAAAAAACATCTCTTTAAGCGAATTTCTACCATTCTGTTGTGCTCCTGGCGCCTGCTGCCCATCCATCTCTTCCATGGCTTCACTCATCAAATCTTGCAGCATTTGCTGCTCGGTCTCAGCCAGCAGCGGAGTCTGAGACATTGGCCTGCTAGGAACCTCCGTCTGTCAAAGAATAAAAATACACTCAAACTAAATACGGTAGAGTTTTTAAAGCTTTGTTATTAGTGTAACTAAAGGTTGATCGATATGAGTTCCTCTGTAGCTGATCTTGATACTGAGCTATGCATATAAAGAGGCACTCTCACTTTAAAAAATTAAACTGTAGCCTACAGTAAGCTGGTTATCACAGCTGTTGAGTCTTCATCTTTCTACATGGGAATCGATTAAGTAAGCACAGACATGGCCGACTGCCGGTCTTTAAGTCTAACAGTAAATCAAAGGTCACAGCTCACCTTGCGTTTTTGTGCGGTGCTGCTGCGCTTTGCCTCTGGTTCCTCTGGAGGCAACAGGTCCCCGTAGCTGGCCACATACTGGATCAGGTTCATCAGGGCAGCGCAGGAGTCCGAACACGTCCTGATGTGAATCACGTCACTGGAGCAGCGCAGCTCAAACCTGGGCTCCGACTGTCAACAAAGAGACGACGCGAACGTGACCAGATCTTCACTTCTGAGGGACAGGTCTCACCTGGAGACAGGAAACCTACCAGTTTTCCATCTGCTCCAGGTTTGACGGCTGTGATCCTCAGCTCCAGGGTCCCCATGTCCACGACTTGAACATAGTCTGATCCGAATCAAACAGCGTCAAAGCTTTGTTTCAACACTTTCAACAGTCAAAACAGTTAGAAAAGTCAACTCACCACGTGCTAGATTAACAGAAACAACGTTGTTCTTGTCTGAGAGGAACAGAGCAGCTTCATCCAAAATGATCCTGAAAAAAACAACAATACAGATTTTCTCCAAACTTTCATTTTAACAAAACATTTCAGTTCAGCATCATTAAACCATCAGGCTTTTCATACCTTAGTGTTGATGATGAATTGTCTAAAGAGACGCTGCTGGAGATGCTGAACGTTTCTACAACCACCAGCGATCTCAGCGGCAGGTAAAGAGGTCTGCCAGAACATCAACAGCGTCACATTCAAACGCACGGAAAGGTAATAAAGCAGCTGATCGTAATCCAAAATTTACCTGTAGTCTAAAGAGCAGCTCCACAGGTGTAAATGCAGGGTGGTGACAGACATGGGAGGGGCGTATCCCAACACGGGTTCATCAGAGACATTCAAAAAGTCAACAATCTGTGAAGAAAAATACATAAAAAGATTATAAAAACGTCATTGTAGCTGTGTTAACGGCACACACAGGTGATTGTTTTACCTGGTCGTACCAGCCCAGGTTAGGAGGGACCACTCTGTGCTGCAGCGTGGCTCCTCGAACGCCAACAGCAACTAAAAACTCCTGCATGGAAACACGGTGAGCAGAAAGTTCAAATTATTCTGATTGTTTCGCACAAAGAACTGCAAATATAAAAGACTGGGCAAAGTGTGTGCACGCCTTGTGTTTCACTTTATATTTCTGTTAATAGCATATGGGTATCTGATGAAGTCAGACATGGAAAATTTCAGATTTTTCTGTTAAATAAAACCCATTCATACAGACAAGCTGCCTGATAATTGTTTGAAATGTCTGACCTTGATGTTGCGCTCTGCACTCTGTGATGAGATTTTGACAGCGACGGACACCATGCTGCGGGCCTCCAGGCCAATACCCTCTGAGGGCGTTGAGGACTTCTCTGACGATGCCTCCGACTGGTAGATGGTCGGCTCCAGCCAGTGGGGATGTGTCCTGCATGGCAGCTTGATGTCCGAGACCGAGCTGGCCCCGTCTACGAGTCCTGAGATGATCAGTAAATAATCACACACTGACGAGTAATAACACGCCGACAGTTAAGAACGACGGTAAGTGCAGCAGGTTTACCTTGATGATACATGCAAATGCTGCTGGTGTGGAAGCAGATGTAGTGCTGATCTTTGTAGCCTTCGTACTGAGTGACGCTGAACAAGACGCCGTTTTTCACCTCGAGCCAGAACTCGCCGTGTTTGTTTTTCAGTATGGTTTTATCTTCCTGCTGAAGGGAAAAAAAAACCCTCAAATACAGCTTATGTGACAAAATCAGCTGAATAAACCCTCTTTTAAATGGGATATCAATATAACCTTAGAGTTCGTCTGAAGAGCCACCAGACCGTGGTTTACACTGAGAATAACAGAGAACAGACTCTGGGAAGTCTTGCTGTGGGTTTTGGGTTTCTTCTTCTTCCGAGATCTGAAGCCCAGGTCGGAGGCAGGAGAGTAGTAGTGCATATTCTCTTCATCTGAGCCACTGGTCTCCTCTGCAAGGAAGATACAACTTAAACCCAGCAGCTTCACATCAAACCCGCCATATCTATACCAAGGTTCAGACACTGGAGGTTTGTATGAAATCGCCTCACCGTCAGGACCAGTCGAGCGAAACTGGCTAAAGCTGTCCTTTGTGTAAGTGTTGATCAGCTGGCTGGCAACAGAGAGTCCAACTCCATAAGGCATGCTCTCTACGATCTCAACTGGGGACGGAGCTGTGGGCTCCCACAGCAGAAGGTCGTTGTTTATCCTAAAACATGGAGGTTACGGTTTATTTATTAAAACTGTAGGTAATAGGCATGTAGCTGCAACATGTTTCGTTCAGGAAAGCCAAAGCTCACCCTTTGTATTAACAGATAAACCATAAAACAAGGTTTTACAACAAGAGCTCATCCAGCTGTCCTGCTGCTTTTATGGGTGAGTAACTGCTGATGTACCTGTTGTGGAGCTTCTCATAGAAAGGCTTGCTGGGGAGCGCCAACTGCACGTTAGGCAAACAGAGTTCAAGAACGAAGCGAGAGTTGTTCATCGTTTTGTCCTGGAATTCTGTCATATCAGCAACATCGCCAGGAATGACCATCTGGAATTAGAAAGAAAAAAAAAAAAAACACCACCTGATTTGTCAGCAACTTAAGCAAACAAAACCGCGTTACGGTTTGCATAAAGATCAGTGGAGCGTGCGAAAATATCCACCAGAGAATATTCTCGCTCTTGAATGCAAATATTTCCACCTGGATTAAGCGCACCTGCACGGTGCCAACACCATAACCAAACTTCTGACACAAGAAAAACTGAAATTAAATGTTTCCAAAGAGAATGTGTGGAAAAACTATCAAATCTGAGTTAATAATGATGATAATTATCAAACACATCTGCACAATGTTAGCATGCATTATTACTCCTACTAACACAAACATTTAGTTGCTATTTTGTAGTCTGATATATTTATTGATTACCCCTCTAGGTGGTCAATGATACATTTATGCTCCCTGATCTCGTAGGGCAGAATGCTTTAACTCCAACTCTAAAAATGACATTTGTTTTTGTTGATATTTTATCCCATTAATGTCCTCCTCTCCTTCACCAGCCAGAGCTGCAACATGCATTCTTTGAGTTCTTGCTTGACAAACAAAACGCTCCATTAATGCACATTAAATGTAACCCAGAGTGTCGCTTTTTCCCTTCACTGACACAAGCTGCAATGATTTAAAAGGTTGTTTCATCAAACTCTAATCTGTGTTGGAAAAACTTACTGACATGACATCTAGTGGTGATGTGAGCAACTGCAACAAGCCCTTTACTTGTAATCCTGAGCAGGAAAACAAATAAAATGGCTATAATTTAAGATTTACGATGATAATTTGTTCAGTAAATACTGCTCACCTCTTCATTCTCATACATAACCCTGCGTGAGGAAAAGGGCGATGGTTCTGGTTTCCCAAAGTCACACACATCCTTCAGTGAATGAGCGGCACCCTCCTCCTCTTCTTCCTCGAGGGAATGGTCCTCAGCGCCCTCGTCATCCTCAGCCGCCACGCGCTCGAGGATCGAGTGGACTGCGGTGGGGTTCATCTTCAGCACCACCCTGTGCAGAGGTGTTGGAGATCACAACAGCGGAACGGACTGACGGGGCCGGTTTGATGGCAGGCGGACGAACGTACCTCGGCCAGTCGAATTTCACGCTTTCAGATGTCATCATGTCTCCTTCCATGTTGTGAGACACTCTGAGGAAACGGGCAGCAGGTTGATCCGGCTCTTCCTGGAACCTCCCTGCACAAAAGCAGAGAAACAGTCGTCAGTGAAGAGCAGTTTTATAATCAGAAACTATTCTCCGAGGGAGGACATTTCTCCGGCTGCACACCAGTGAGTTCCTTGAATGTGAGCTCCATTTTGGTTTGCTCCGGTGAACTCCCACCCATGAACTCGGTTTTTATTTCCATGTTTTCCAGCTCCAGATGAAGTATTTCTTTCTGCAGGGACTTCTTGAACCAGGGGCCTCTCTCCTGATCTGAGCGCAGGTCGGGGATGGGGAAGCGGATCGCAACGCCCAGCACGGGCGCATTAACGGTCAGTGACACGTGGCAGTTGGACGGCGTGTGGGTGTCGTCGAGAAAAACCTCGGTAAAGGCTTTGTGCTGTCAAAGAGAATGCCCATCAAAAACTAGCTTCTGTGTTAACAGATCTGTAGAGCCGCGCCAACCTTACCAAGCTGACGTGTTTGTTGTAAGACGTATACATATGAGAGGCCATGGTCTCCGTGGTAGCTAACTTCTGAGGCTGCAGCAGAGAGTTCAGACGATCCACGATGCTGATGTCCAGCTCTGAGCGCACAGGGCCAAGCTCCACCTGGATTTCAGCTTTCCTTGGAATTGTGCTGAAACGCACCTGGCCGCCCTGCACAGACAGACACACGGATAGCTTGAACCCTGCATGACTACGCAGGAAACGTGCAAGAGTGGTCTGCATTTGGGTTTCAGGTTTTATATTAGATGAGTGAAGGCTGGTACCTGAGGGCCTCTGCGTTCAGCCAGTTTGTAAAGCAGGTGAAGGCAGGTGGGAAGCGGTGCATCAGCACTGAATGTGGTGTCGAATGTCAAGAGCTGAAATGTGACAAAGAAGCTAGGATAAATAACTCCTTAAACTAAATATGCAGTGTTCAGCCGATCAGAGCTTAAAGTGGGGGTAGGAAACGTGCAGCGCTCAGCTCAGGCTGTCACATCTAACCTCAGTGTACTGGATTCCTCTTTGGGAGCCACCAGTGGGAGCTTCAGAAGAGAACAGACACTCAATAAACTCCATCTGGTTCAGGGAGATGTCAGTCTTAAAAGTCCGTAGGTTGGATCCCTGACAGTGGTCATAATTTATCTGCAAATCCTGACCGACAAACCTGCAAACATGAGCCCAGGTCAGACAGGAAATTGATCTTAGGAAGGAAAATTTCCTAAACGAATTGAATTAGTGGACTGTAAAGCACACCTAAGGTGATCGTGAGGACAAGCCTGATCAAACACTGTTCGAGACTGAAGGAAAGCATCCGAGGAAAGCTGGCCTGGGCCCGCTGTGCTAAAGAAATGTGCAGAAATTGGTCTGAGGGGGCTGGGAGCAGCACGTGGTGGTGGCAGCGGGTCAATGTGGAGGACTGAGACGGCAAAGCTGCTCAGGGACAACCTCAACACCAGCTCTGGCCTTGACTCATCCCCGTGGGTTTTGGATGGATGGGCTGGAAGAGAACAACAAATGATCTGTTTCATAAATAACCATTTACAACAAAAACCCAGTGTAATACAGACCCTCGTAAAAGAAAGCACCAGCTGGTTTTTATTAGTTATCCCTGACAGCGTAAGAAAAGTTAACTCGTCTCCCTTTTACAAAAACAAATAGCCCCCAAGAGACTGATATTTATAACTTAACATGACCCGTGTGTCGATCAAATTACAGAAGTGCTTACAAGTTTGTTGTAATAGTTTTAGAGGGAGCTGTGGATCCCGTGACTGGACAGTCTCACAAGCCTGCTTTTCTTTTTGTCGTGGGACGTCCATGTAATCATCCCACAGGGCCTAAGAACGGACACCACTGTTCAAAATACTGTGTGCGTTATATTCAAATTGAAATGAAAAAAAAGGCCTAAAAGGGTAAGACGTACTGTTGCATTTCCAGAGGGAGACTCTCCCGGGGAGGCAGAGTAGTTACTGTTCAGAGACAAGTCCAGGTCAACGGTGGGTGGTTCACCCAGAGGAGGGAGGGATGACAAGCTGTGAGACATGTCCATGTCAGCCATGGAGAAGAAGACGTCATCTACAACAGTACAAAAAACAACAAATAAATAGAAGAAAATATGGCTTTTCTTTTAGTCCTGCATCTCTTCATAACACTCCCATAACTCTAAAAGATTTATCTTACATATTAACATATAATACAACATTAAAAATGAGGCAAGGAGCAAAGGGAAAATTGCTGTTTACATATATTGTTATGACACTGTAATATTTGCAGAAACATTAATGCAGATTTCAAGGTAGTCGAAGATATCTGCTTTAAAAGTTTCAGTATTTTAATCCAAACCTCGACTCGACACAGTTTTGGTGGTCTGGCTGTCGAAAAGGTCCGAGTCTGTTCCTGCAGCAGCGGTGTCCTTCTTCAGGCACCGGTTCAGTTCCAGCTGGAGGCGATACTCGTCCTCCTGCTGTATGGGACGATTTTTTTTGTCCTTACTCCAGTCCTGCGCACCTTCACACACAGAAAGCAAGACAAACGTCGTCAACTAACTCACTTAGTGACACCGCAAAACCCAGTTTTGGGAACACGTTTCAAAAAAATCGAGACGCTCACGTCCGCCAGAGAAAGCCCCAAACATGTCCAAGAGAAGATGAACTTGGCGTGGGGACAGCAGAACAAGCAGTGTGTCGATGTGTCCAACAACGTCCAGCTGGGAAGCAACACAAAACAAGACGGACATCAACATTACACCAACAAATTCAAACCTGAGACAAATAATCATAATAATGTTTTCAGAAAATATTGTTTACCTTTGCTCCAGGCAGAGCTAGGTTGTTTTTCAGAGTGAGAGACAACTCAATTTTACCCGTGAGGCTCCCAACCTGGACGGCCTCAAACGGGGTCGTGGAGGACAGAGGCTCCGTAAACTGTGGGTGAGGCTCGCATATTATTTTTGGATTCCAGCTGGGTGAAAGCTTTGGCTCAGTTTCCTGCAAAATAAGGGATTTGGGAGTTAGGAGGCTTTTACGTGCAACCCCAGGCCAGCTTTAATATGAATGTGGCGCCAACCGAAGCCGTGGGTGAAGATCTGCAACCATGAGACACGTCTGAGAACTCGTCCCAGAACACGGTGATTCCTGCCATCTGCATCTTTTTGTGCGCAAATGAGGTTGGCTGATGCACGTTAACATTTGGACTCTCTTCCCCTGTTTCATCACAGTACACGATCCTGAATACAACCGTAAAAATAATAATTAGCGATTAGGAGGACCTGCAAAGTGATAAAACTGAAATATAGTAAAGAAAATGCATTGTGTAAAATACAAAACAACACTTTGTCCTGCTTCCAATATTAGTTTCATATTCTGAATATTGTCTTATCAGTAATCCCAACTTACTTGCAGATTCGAATCTCAAGAGCAAATCCAGTTTTGGAATTTTCTGGAATGTGTTCGACTTTGAGGACAGTGTCCAAAAATGTCACTTTGACTCTCCTCAGAACTGCAAGACAACACGGACAAACCAATGAGCTCATAATGATGTGACGCTAAACCTGCTGGAGGCTGAAAAAAAACCAAAAACAAACAGCAGATGTAGAATGTACCTGTCTCTATCGTCTCTGCAAACTTTTCCAACCCTTCAAAGGGCTGAAAGCTTTCTCCCATATCATCAGTGAGCTTCTGACTGAGGCACTCCTTGGCGAGCTGCATGCTGCTTGTCATGAAACTGGACCAGTACATGGGCTCAGTGCCAGATGCTGCAGGAACAATAACTTACGTTAACGCTTTCCGGCATATGGCGTGATAAATACACACAGATGAGTATCTCTTTACCCGCTCTTGGTCTCGGTCTGAGCACCATCTCCAGACCCTTGACCTCTAGGGCACAGTTTTCCTGTAGCAGCGCTGCCCATGGGACGGTCAGAGAAATTGTCTGGATAAACCCAGTGATGACCTCGAAGGGGGCATCTGCTGTCTCTAGGAGCTCATTGAGTGACTGAGAAACAAGAAATTGTGCCTTTTTAGCATCATCTTAGTATACCTCCTTGTTACTAAAGTTATTAAATAGTGAACAGCAAAATAGAGACAAAAACTAACACTGCCATATTTCAGTACTGATTACATTGTACACCCAGTTCTAGCTCACTTTGCTGATTATAGTAAGGAGATCTGTCTGCTTAAAAAGTATCATACCCATTTATCCAGTGGAACCTGTGCAAGGGACCCCGTGCCTTGATAAAGATCAAGGCTAAGTTGATCCAAGCTCAGTTTCTCCTGCAGAAAGTTCCCCAAGTACCGATGCAGGAGGTATCTGCAAGCCCGCTTCTTGATAGACTCAGAGAAGGGCCAAGGCATCGTGACCTGGTAGGTGAACGGCACACGGGTAGTGAAAGTTGACTCCGATAAGTCTGTGGGCTACAAAGTTGTAGCTGCTCAGACGGCTAGGAATGAATCAGTGGCGTTGCAGTTGTGTCATCCTGTTGACTTGAAGATGCTGAAGAACGGTGAGCTCAAACATCCTTCACATCCCAAGGTCTGGGACACGTTGGAGGATGTGATGACACTCGGAGATGTGTGCAGGAATTGGTTAGACTCCAGTTTGATGCGCCTAAAAAGAAGACACACATAAAGTGCCCCCCTTTTATAACGTGACACCACAACATGTGACTTAACACAAAATATTAAGGAGATAATTGTAAACAACCAGGTTTTCAGCTGCTAGTGCGTTAACTCTAGCCTGGGACAATAATAAAAATGACTCCTGAGTGAATCAAATGACAATTTACAATGCAATCTTAAAACTTGTGCAATAATAATAATAACACACGCTTGTTCTATAATTTGTTACACATCGTGCATGCGAAATAGCTATTGGCGTGCCACAAATGTAATAAACTGCGTCAGCCTTTATATATGTTGACCCAAACACAGCTGACTGGACGGGGAATCTGTTTTGATTGTCGGCTAAACAAAGGCAAGTCATACAGCTAACTAGCCGGCTAGCCCCGGCTATCAAGCCCCTGTTGTCAGTGAAGTAAAGCTAACATTAGCATAGCCAGTGGCTAACTGACGGCTAAAGCTACAGCGTTGTGCTAGTTAGCCAGCGAGGTAAGCTAAAATCCTACATTTCTTCATTTGTCAGCCCTTGCACAGTAAATTTAAACAGGTAAGAACGCCGCGATCATATCCAACTGTTTCTATATCAATATTAAAGAGACTGATAAGCAACAGAACAGATGAAGACAGCTCTTAAGTTACCTTCTGATTGAGTTGTTTACAAACACTTTCATGACTCCGCACCAATTCCTACTTGCATTCGGGACAGCTCGGAAGTGAGAATTAAAAACTCAAAAACGTACATTTCCAGCGCGCATAAATCGAAAAGACGTGTTTGTTTTCACTGATCACAAGCAGGAGAAGATACAGCATTCGACGTTTTTAATATACTTTTGTTCTCTTTGTAACTTGGTTTTTATTTTATTTTAATTAGTCCTCAACTCCGAGATGTCTTTGAATGCAGCACGGATCCGACACATCTTTTAGGGGTTGGATTAGTTAGTGACGTCACGACGTGGCTAAACCGTTAAGCTCGCGGCACGTTCTGGCAGTAATTTTGGACATAAACAACTGGATTTGGAGAAAACCAGGCGTGAGATAAACGAGTAAAAAGAGTTTAGTTTTAACCCAGTTTGTGCTATTTTGTTTTTTCTTATAAATTAAATTTCAGCTGGGTAAAGTAACGCTGGTTTTAGTGACTCTCTCAGCTCAGAGAGTGGGCTGGAAGCTTCTACAAGCCGGAAGAAAACAACCAGCAGGGAGGAGGTGAGGAGGAAAAAATGACCGCAGTTTTATCAGAATTTATCTTTAATGCAAATATCATAAAGATGCTCTTTCTGGTGCTTTAAAACAATGTGCAGCGTTCACGTTTAGGACCTAAACAGAGTGACCGGTGTTGTAACACCGGATTACGTTTTGAGCGACCAGCTGTTTTTTTTTCTTTTTTTTTGTTTACACAAGTACTGAATTTAGCCCCACATTTATTTCATTTACTTATACACATAACATTACCTGGAGATATTATAGTATTTTTGTAGAAATTAACACCGAATTCTGTTTGTTGATTTTAATGTAGAAACGTTCACTTTATTGATAAGTCCACAAGATGTCGCTGTTGTTAAATAATCAACAATAAAACACAATAACACATTATTACATCTATATGTTATCTTATATAATATGTTTTATATTCTGGTTCTCTGTTTTGTGGTCTTTTATCTGTTTAGATTAGTTATGTGAATGCATTTGTTGCAAACAGAACCACATTTAAAGCGACATAGGTCCAAAAAATAAACAAAATTTGTTTGCATATGGAAACGGCAGAAGTGGCTAATAATAGGTCAACAATGGCCACGTCTATTTGAGATCAAAAGGTCCGGCTGGTTGGATGTATTCGTACTTATGTGGAGCTGTTGAGTAAAGTTGGTAGATACAGGTGTTTTGTTTACATTGAGTGTGTACCCGCATTTCAGAACCGTGTCTTGGTAAAGCTAAAAAACTGTTTTGTCTGTAATTTGATCCGCAGCCAAAACTGAAGCATGGAAAGATTGTGGTGATTTGTTTTTCCATTTGAAACGATTATTGTCCCCCTCCTGGCAGTGGTCTCAGACACCTGAGGCTGTTGGTTCGAGTCCAGGCTGAATCAGGAAGTAGAACGTTTATATAAATCTTTGGCGACCCCCCTCCCCCCTCCCTCTGCAGAAGGGATCAGCTGAAACAAGAGGAAGGTTTCTGAGATAAGCTGGCCATGCAGATGAAGGATGACATTAGGGAACACTGAACAGCTGATGCACACACAAACAGGAAGTGAGCTGCGCTCTGGCCTTGCAGGTGTTAACGTGTAGAAAAGACTTTAGGTAGGAGTTACTACTAGTATATCTTCGAGTGTCATCATGGTGGCTCAGTGCATTCTTTGGGTGAAACGTCAGAAGGAATTGTTTTTGAAAACTCCCAGCCCATAACTGGAAATTAGTTTACGTGTGACAGTCATTCCTACAAAACTGGTTCGGCCTTTCAGTCACTTCACTAATACATGTTGACAGCTAAGAATAGTCTCCGTTTTTACGTTAAAAATGGAACTGACAGAGGAGTCACATGCTGGTGTTTCACTTCTGTTTCTGACAGTATCGGGTCAGAGCTAAAACTGCCATCTTTGCTTTATCAGGGGGTTCTTCCGCTTGGTTCGCGTCATAATTTTCCAGTCCCACTCGTCTTCTTGTTGGGTCTGTGTTCATTAGGGTTCATTTCAGCCGCAGACACTAAATTCTAAGGAGCACTCGGTAAATGCTGCTGTGTGGTTGCAGGGGATGGAGGTGGACTGCCAGCCCGAGGAGGCCGTCGACTCCACGTTCGACGAGGACTCCGTGGAGCTCGGTGACGTGAAGGACATGAGACTGGAGGCGGACGCTGTGGTCAACGACGTCCTGTTCGCCGTGGTTGAGATGCACGTGTCGCAAAGCCTTGGCAGTGCATCGGACGTGGCCTACATTAACGTGGAGACCAGGGAGGGGAACCGCTACTGCCTGGAGCTCACGGAGGCCGGGCTCAGGGTAGGAGGAGCTCGTCACGAGGCGCCGCAGTTTCCTTTCTGTTGATTTCTTTTTTTTTTTTTTGAGTGTAAACAGAGATTTCAAAACGACGCATTTCTGCTCAAACAGGTGGTGGGCTACGCCTTCGATCAAGTGGACGAGAACCTGGACACCCAGTACCACGAGACTGTTTACTCTCTCCTGGACAAGCTCAGTCCGGGTTACAGGGAGGCGTTCGGGAACGCTCTGCTGCAGCACCTGGAGAGGCTGAAACAAAACGGACAATAAAGAGACACATTAGGACTTTAGCCACTAGTAACTAAGTCGGTCTGTTGATGTGACGTCCGAGCGCCTAACGCCGCTGCAGTCCGGGCTCCGCCGTCCTGAGCTTCATCAAACTAAACGACTTCACATTCGTTGTAGCTTCAGACTGGCTGTACTGGACCTGCCGCCATATCGTGCTGTTTACTTTAATCCAGTGTTACTTAGGAATTTATGCTTTTATTTGTTTCTCATTTATGTTCTGGAAAAGAGCTCAAACTTTAATCTTCCAATGTGATTATCTCCTTAATGACTGACTTCTGAAAGGAAAAAAAAACTATGATTAATTCACTGACTTTTAATTATTTTATATTCCTGGAGATGAAGTCATTTTTTGGGGGCAGTTGATTCACTTGGAGATGAGAAACAAAACTTCTAAAAGGTTAGACGTCGTTGCACTACATGAATGCTAATTTCATCTTTAGCTTGTATTTTAAGCTGTAAAAGTTAAAAAATGTTCTGTTACTGGTAGCTTTTATTCATTTAATTAGGTTCTTGTTTAACCGCGATCTATTTGTTGAATCGAATTTCTGTATAACCTGGTTGTTGTTTTGAACTCTTTTAACCCCCTGCCCCCCCTCCTCTCCACAAAAACACTTTCCTTCCTCGTTTTTGTCACCTTCGGCTCACAACCAATAAAATGTCAGGCGTTTCTGCGTTGTCCCGCGTGTCATTTAAGAGGCAGAGATGTGCGACAGCAAAAGGTTCAAGGTCGAAGTGGAAATTTATTCCTACTGTTTGCTTTCACAGCTTGTTACTTCAGCTTTTTTTTTGTTTTGTTTTGTTTTTGTCAGACGTTTCACAACTCCCAGTGAAATTAAGGAAGCCTCCCTGATAATCCGGCCGCATAAATCGCCCTTCATTTTTAAACGAAGCGGGATTTATCATCACTAAGTCTAACATCCTGTAGCTCAGCCGCAGCAGGGCTCTTAGAGGTTTTTATTTGTGACGTTAAACCGGCCTCACTAACTATCCAAGGTTAGTTGCGACCAGATAGACAAAAAGAGTTTGCATGACGAGCTTATTCTCGTCCTAACAGCAGCAGAACATTAAATACATGACCAACATTTTATATTCGGATGCTAATCTTCAGGTTTTTATCTGGGCATCTTTTTTTAATTTCAGTGACAGTCGGCTCTTTGCACAAAAAGTAAAGAAATTTGTGTTCAGTCGATTATTTCTTTATTGTAACACCACTTCTTGGCAGTGAATCTTGCTTATTTCCCCTAAATGGAGCCACGTTTGTAAGGAAAACACATTCGTGGGTTGTGTCATGAAAAACTTGCCAAATCTCTGCTGCTGTTTGCTATGAAGCGTTGCAACAAAGAAACAAACCAAACAGGTGTCCTTACTTTCTGGGCTGCTCATTTATAAATCCAGTAATTTAACAAATTTTAAGTAGCTTGTTTGTTAGATTATTTTATCAAGAAAAACTACACAGAGGCAAACATGTTGACTTTCTGAGTTTAGATTTGTCAGAATAATAAATAAAAAGTGGATTATTCAATCAAGTATCCAGTTTAACTAGTCACTGTGACATTTAACAGCACGATAAATAGTTTAAACAGAACGTTGTTGTCCGACCAGTTACACCACCTGTAAATATTTAGCCACATTCAAATTACGAGCACACGCAATATTACTTTGACACAAGTTAGATTTTATTAGAAGTTTTGTTCAATTTGTAAAGTATCTAATCCTACAGAACAGCACAAAGTCCTTGATAAACATTAGAAATATTTTAGTAAAGACAGAAATTATAGCTTGTACTTCCTCCCGACTACACAGCAGCCAGTTAGATTTTTGAACTTTATTGGAATGCAGGTCAGGGTCATTTGGACAATCATTAATTCTAATTTTCACATCTGCACCTTTTAAAACTGATCAAAAGGCAGCTAAAGCACACACACAAAAAAACAATAATAATAATGATAATATTAATCCCCTTTTATGTCAGCAGCTTTTAAGATGCCTGTGCAGCAGAGCATGAGGAGGAAAAAACAACTTAAAAATCAACAAAGAATTAATAAAATGAGATCTGACTAGAATTATTGGCAGCATTTAGTTTTTTTTTTACTCAAAGGTGAACTCCTAAAGAGAAACACTGAAGATTTTTTTTTTGGTCGCTTAGGCTCAAAATTAAATGATCTTTACTGGAAATTCGATGCAGAAAAGGTCGTTTGTGTTGTCGTCTTTCAGTTCCCACTTAACAGTCAGGCTGATCTAGAAAAGCAGAAGAGAGTCGGTGAGAACGCTGCATCATTTCACAAGTCAGACAAACAAAAACAAAAAAAAAAAAAAACAGAAATGGAAGGGGTCGTGGAGACGATACACTTCATTTGTCATCAGCTGATTAAAAACAAAAAGACTGACAAACCACAAAATGATCGTTGGTTAAAAAATAAAATGCATTTTAACTAATGATCACAGATACTTTGACTCAACACTGACAAACAACACTTACAGTCACAGCTTTTGTTCTGTTGCCCAATGTCTTATTTTTAAACCCATAAATATACAAATTAATACCAGCGAGTGCGTTTGAGTTATATGGACTGATCTGTAGCTCCACTTACTGAGGGATACTCTGTCTTCACGGGCAGCGTGGTCACATAGTGATACATCTGCTGCTTCTGGATGGGACACTGGATTCCCGACTTGCAGCCGTCCTGCACGGGAATGGGGAACGGGATGGCAGCTCCGGCAATAATGCCGTGAACCACAGCTGTGCTCTTTGGGCTGTCCACCCCTGCAACATGAAACGTTAAAGAAGTGAGCAGGAACTCTGACGGGTACCTTCGTGTTGAGTTGCTGGTTAGAGTCTCGTTGAGGGGAAACAAACCCCACCCGACTTACCGCTGGTTAGAGTCTCGTTGAGGGGAAACAAACCCCACCCGACTTACCACTGGTGAACGTCACGTTGACAGTGGAGGAATTTCCTTTGTGAAGCTGGCACGGCTGACTGGGACATGGGACAATATTCACTTCTAATACTTTGGCGGAAACGGAACCTAAAAAACAAGTCAGATTTTATGAACATGCATGCTTACACTGCTATTAATTTAGGCTAATTTAGAGAAGGTAAATGAAACACAAAACTGATCAACGATGCACTGCAAAAAACATTTAATCATTAACTATCAGGGATAGGCATTTCTGATCAATCAGACCTGATTAACGCACAAAAAAGGCAAACATGAGTTAGAATAACTCATGTTACCTCAATAACTGTTCGAGAACGGAGACATTAATCTGATCAATAAAACGAGGTGTTTAAAAACAAACAAAAGCACAATATTCTTTAAAACAAATACTTTGTAATTGTCTCTCTACATATCTAAATAAGCGCGTGTATATGTACTCAATCAGGAAGAATTATGGGCCAAAACCGAAGATGAAAACTCACCACAGTCGATAAACTTGACTGGATCCGCACAGCTGAGTCCCATCAGACAGAGCAGAACTACGACACCGAGCCGGCTGTCCATGTTTCCGAGTGCGTGTTACTCTGAAACAAGGACAAAACCTCAATTACAAAAACAGTTTTTTAAAAACAAACACACAGAAACAACGTCTGTCAGAGAACATTAGAACACGTTTTTAAAAAACAACAACTCACTGCGGCTAACACTTTTTTTTTTACTTTACTAGCAACACAAACACGACGACTACTTTATATATACTTAAGTAGGGAAAAAAACCTTAAAATAAACAAGTACCTTCTTGAGGATTTCTTCCTACCTCTATACCGAAACAAACCCGTTTTTATTGCCTCATCGTCACGCGATTTAAGCCACTCCTTTTCTACTTCCGCATAGTATCCTTCTTCTTCTTGTTTTTTTATGGCGGGGGGCAGAAACGAAGGTTGTGCACTACCGCGACCTACTGGTATGGAAAATCAAATATATTTATGTGCTTATATGTATATAATCTTTATTATATTATATTAAACAACTTTGTTCTTCTAAAAAATGTATAATAATTTGAATACTTCTTGATTCTTTCTGTAAAATGACAAACGACAAACCAAAATAATGTTCTATTGTTTTCTCTTGTCCACAGTAATCACACTGACCTGTGTTATGTCTCTGGATTCTGAGTGTTGTCCTGTTAAGTCGTTATTAATCGTTCTTCTCTTCTATTCCTCCATCCTGCTCTCATTTCTCCCACATCTCTCTGGATTCTGTAAAACCACCTTCCATTGTTATCTTTTTCCCACTGTTTTTGCCATTTTCCTTTAATTTCTGTTTCACTGTGGTTGTTGCTTCTTACTTACTTATTGATATTGTCAAGCTGATTTGTTGCTGTTTTTGCTGCTGTCTGCTGCTTCATTCCCTCTGACCCCGATGTGTGGGATCCATAAAAATATTACTGTTAATCCCATCATTTGTATTCTGAATAATGTTTGTTGTATCTCTACTAAAATGTCTGGATTGTTCTGCAAACTGTTGTTGTGTGTTGAACTTGAATCTAAACAGATGATTGTCCATTACTGTTCTGTTCTGATTTTTGGATGATTGTAATGATGTTTTTTTGATGATTGTAATGTAATCCTACTGATGTTTTTATTATGTAAAGCACTTTGGATGCCTTGCTGCTGAAATGTGCTATACAAAATTTTTTTTACTTACTTACTGCCACCTACTGGATTATTCAGAGTTGTTCAGCTTGCTTTTCTTTCCGAGTGTAAATATAATGCCGTAAATTTGCGGTTCAAAAAACTTATTGGGAAATAAAACTTGATATAATCCAAACTACTGCTTTATGTAGTTATCCGCAATACTTTTAATCGATCGCCTCCATCTCGTCCAAGCATCAAAATGACAAAAACTAATATAATAATCCCAAAATACCCTCTAACATCAGGTTGATATTGCCAAACAACTTCATACCCATCTGACACCAAATGTTCAACTTTAAAATTTCAACTTTAATCTTATTGCTTTCACTTGTCTTCGCCATAAACCTCGCCAAATTGAGTGCTGTAATCGCAAGAGCAATACGTGAGGCATTTAAACGCACCATCACGTAAACAGGGGCGGGTTAAACTCAGATATTTCTAAATTGACAGATGTCTTAACGAATCAAATTGCCGCGTTTCCAAAATGGGCGTGTCTATTTTGAAAGACTGGCACTTTAGCCAATCAGCGCGCGATTTTGTGATTCAGTGGAAGTGAGGGGTTGAAGTTTACTGGCTTCTGTTTGGGAAAATGTCAGCAGTTATAGGAGCAAAGATAACGGCGTCCTGGTCAAAAATATTAACTGGGAGGTAATATTTACTATCCTAACATTATAAACACGATTAGGCTTTTCTTTTAACAGAATTGTTTTTGTAAATAACGCGCGTGGGTAATTTCATACCTTGTTTTGTAACGCTAGGCTAACAGGTTAGCTTAGGTGCTAACATGGTTACAAGTTCTGCTTCTCATGAGCGCTTTACCATATTTTTCTTAGGACATTTGCTCTTCAGAACAAGCGCAATGTGAGTGAACAGTTCCGCCGGCTTCCTCAAAACCTCCAACCCCTTCAGACAGCGGGGCTCCGGCGCTTCAGCAACGCGTCCGTCCAGGAGAAGCCTGGGGGGTCGACTCCTTCTGAGGACAACAAAATCCACCTGACGGAGTCATGTGTGAAGGTGAGCAGACACCCGGAAATACTGGGACTGCTGGAGCTACTCTTACTGTTACTTATTAAATAATGTCTACATAAGTCTGCCTCCGAATGAGTGGGCAAGTCATAATAAGAAAATCTAAGATATTTGAACAAAATGTGAAGCAATAGAGCAAAATCTTTAAATGACTCATTGGAATTAAGTATAAAAGGTGGGGCTCGTGCTGATGTAAAAATGATGCCCTCTTCTTTGTTGGTTAAATAATTCACTAAAACCTCTTTCTGTATAATATTAATATTGAATAATATTCATAATATTGGTGTTACAGAAACAGAAGACTCATTTAATTTGTGCTATTATCTTAAAGCTCACTATAACCATCTGGGTGTGTTTACCATCTGTCTTTTTGGAGTTTGAAACTTTTATACATTGAGGAAAACAAATTACATTTAGGACAAACCATGGAGTGCATTTTAGAGAAATTAAGCCTTTAAATAACAGGTTTCTAGTCAGTATCACATAGGATACGTTTTAGAACAGTTTGCATGTTTATAAAATATATTTTAAATGTGATGAAAGATAACATCTCATATCAGCTGATGTTTAGAAGGTTCATGAGCATTTATGATTGAATTATTTGATTCATAACAGCCTAAAAGCACTTTGAGTTGCCTTGTGCTGAAAAGTGCTATATAAATAAATGTACCTACCTACTTACCTACCTAAAAAGTGCTCTGAAACCACCGTATTATAACCATTTTGCCATAGTCTGTTGTGTAAAAGCCTCATGTGTAATGTTCAATCCATCCAGCGACTATCAGAAATCATGGCGAAAGGCGAGTACCTGAGGATACACGTGGAGGGAGGAGGCTGCTCTGGGTTCCAGTACAAGTTCTCCGTAGATCGCAACAAGAACGAGGATGACAGGTGAACTCCGTACAAATCCAGCACCCAAAGTATTGTTTTCCACTGACGGCGGTGTGTCCTTACTGCGTACTGATCTGCTCTCAGAGTGTTTGAGGATGGAGGGGTGGGGATCGTCGTGGACCAGGACAGTCTGGAGTTCGTGAAAGGAGCCACCGTGGACTTCAGTCAGGAGCTGATCCGCTCCACCTTCCAAGTGCTGAAGAACCCTCAGGCTGATCATGGCTGCTCCTGCGGAAGCTCTTTTTCTGTGAAGCTATGATCCTCATGTCAATAGTTGGATTCGTCAGTTCATGAGGTGCTTTATTACAAATTATTATCATATATTAAGAAATGCTAGTCTTATTCACCAACAAGATGCGTATAATTCTTTCCTATGTTAAAGCAACAGCATTAGGTCATTCAGGTATTAGTCTGCTTTTGATTAATAATTTTCATCCCTTCATTCAGACGTGGAAGTGACTGAAAGTGTCATAAATGTGAGAGATTAATTGCACTACACTAATGGAGATGTTAGCTTTAATAATAAAAAACAAAACACCATTAGCACACCATATTTTTGTTTGTCACTGCCACGCAAACCTCTCCAGTCCTTCTACTCTTACAGGTTTGTCATGGCAGTATGACATTTGGTCATAATGTTTCTCTTCAGGTAAACAAACAAGTTGCATTGGAGCGTTTGAAAATACTAACATATTGTCACCAAAACCCAACCTTAAGCTGCAGCTTGGACGCTTTTAATCAAACTTGATTTGACTCAAACACTGCAGCTGCTTAATTTTCTCAGTAAAACCATAAAACTGGAAAGGTTGGGTAGTTATATTATTTTGAATGTGGTTTGTTGAATTCCTTTGATTATAGTGTGGGTGTCTGTTAATGTGCCATATTTAACATGAGATGTGTGTGTTCCTACACGTTGAATTAAAAAAACGTCCTAGAAAAGCACAATGGGGGTAACGCACGCGCATGAAGGTCAAGTTAATAAATTAAACCCCAAAAAACTGGTGACCCAGAAGATTGTCAAGGCTTGAATTAACAAGCAGTAACACTGAAACTGGTGAAAAAGCATCCAGCAGATTTCTTTTGTGAGTGAAAATGTGTCGACAGATGTATTGATTAATCTGTGTGCTGCTTAAATCCATGTAGTGGCAGTAAAATCCTCAGTGTTCCCAACGATCAGCTGGACTTTGATTTGTTCCAACTAAACAAAGACTCAGCTGAAGTGTTTGAGCACTCTGTGTTTATTTCACATGTAAAATATGTAAATAATCTAAAACTGTAGCATGATTACAATATTATAAGTTATGTTGTTTCATCTGGAATTAATAAAGATAAATTAAGTTAATCTGTGCCGTCCTCAGTGTTTCATAAGCATTTTATGTGGTTAGATTATACTAAATAAACAAAAAAGCATGCCAATTAACTTAAATGTATGTTTCAGATGGTCATTAATGCAAACTAGAGAAATGGCGTTTTCTGTGATAATGCAGCGTGAATGCTGAAAGCTGCTGAAACTAAGGGAAAAGCTAAAAGCAACTGCTGCTAATGCTAATTCTGCTAAGTTTTAGTTATGCTTATATGATTACTGCTAAACCGCTAATGCTTTTAGCTACCGTTTTATGACTTTTGCCACGCAAAATGCTAACCAAAAGTCATAAAACACTAGCTAAAAGCTTTAGCCATCCAGCAGTAATCGTATTAGCAGAACTAAACTTAGCATTCACAGAAGTAGCATTTATAATCATGGTAATATTCACTTGACACGACAACTGTTAAAAACCTACTTACGGCGAGGAAACACAATATTTGTTTTGTTTTTTCCCGACATGACCCTTACGGGACTCTGTAGATTCACACTCCCAGCAGCTTTGAAGATAACTCAAATAATTACTCAAACCTTTAAAGCTCATATTTTTTATTAAAGTGGAGTTTAAGAAACACTTCACAAAAATATACAAAAAGAATATCTACAAATGATATGTACAGTGATAAAATGTAAATCAAAATATGCAGCAACATTTGTTTAGTAGTTAGTCTTAAATATAAGGAAATTGTTTTGCACTTTTTTATGTTACGATGATAAACATTCCTTTTTGCAATATACTTTATCACACGAAACATTACTGTTACTATTGAGAAAAGTCACACTGTTCATATTTATGAAAATGCAACAATTATATAGCAGCACACACAGAAAAAAGTGACCAAAAGAATCGCAACAGTGCATTGAAAGATCAATATACAGGAGTCATTTTATGTTTTTACTTTTTTCTCTTTTTTTTTTTCCTTTGAGGAATTTGGTATTGAACAGATTGTCTTCCAGTAAGCCATGCACACTCATTACCCACAAACATATCCCTTAAATATGCAAACGTCATGAGGGGAGGTCAGAGGTCAACCGGTCAACTACACAACCACGTAACTCATTAATGGAGGGGCGGGAGGGGTGGGGGCAACACAGTGACCAGGTCAGGTGTACAGTGCATAGTATGCTTTGGCATGCTGACATCCAGAACATAACAGTGGATGTTACATTCAGGAGGAAGGCCACAGGATTTTAAATCAACAGTAAAAATCGAACAAATGACCACAATGATCCAAAAAGTAAAACAAATGGTACAAAAAGAACCCTCACAGACACTTGGATTAAGGCTAATTCAGTCTGCTACATGTTTTTTCTTTTAAAATGGCATTGTCAGTAACATATTTTATAGGCTTGCCCAGAGGCAAAATGTACACAGATAAGCTCATTTTAATAAATAATTCCTCACTTAATGATATGCACATATTAGGTTCATTTGTTTGTCTAATGTAACAGATGAGAGTACCACCTGTTCTCATAAACAGGACTGAGACGGAAATGAGTTTTGCACATATGCATGCACCAAAGTTTGAGGCAGTAAGTCGAATCACCGCTTTGACTCTTCATCAAGCTGCCAGGTCTTTCCTCCTCCTCGTCATCTAGACGCATCCCTTCTCATCTTTGTGGAGTCCCGTCGGGAGACGCTCCTCTGAGGGGGGAGGGGCGGAGCTTTAATGTGGGGTGTGGACGCACCTCCACACAAAGAGGCTGGGAGGGCGACACAGAAAGTATGCGTGAATAAATGCAGCGCTCTAAAACGTCACGTGCGAAGTCTGACGCCTCAGTCGTACCTTCTGTCATCCCCTCCAGCGCTGACAACAAAATGGTCTCCGTTTGTGAAGCGAATGTTCATCAGATGAGCAGAGTGACCCATGAAGCGCTTGTGTTTGGCCTGAAAAACAGATCAGAGTCTCTTCACTCAAGCTGCAAACCAAGGACGGACACAGTTAACATTTTACGGTTATTGTGCTGAATAAGAAGCACCTGGAGAAATAGATTTTTCTGCAGAAATGTAGTATGAACGCTGAGTGACACTGATGTAATGTGTTAAAGAACGACTTGTTAAAGTTAAAACAGAACAGAAGGTGAAACCAGCAAAACAGCAGCCGAAACTAAAATGAGCAAATACACCTTTTATAAATTGGCATATCGAAATGTTCTACATGAATGTTCTTATTATAATAAGAATTAAGTTAACTAAATTAACTTGCAAATAAATAGCTAAAAGCTAAAGATTTTCAAAACTGTAGCTAAAAGGTAACAAAACGGTAGCTAAATGCCAAACTGAGCCACTCTGTAACAAAAAAAACAAAAAGTTAACAGTACCTAAAAGCTAAATTTAGCTAAACCGTAGCTAAAAATGACCAAAATGGTAGCTAAAAGCCTTAATTAGCATTAGAAGACAAAAATACAGCAAGGATGATGAAGTTAGATATTTTAAAAAGCATAAAAGTTCCAGACACTAAAAGGCAAGGGGGTTGGGCACTGGATCTTCTGTTACAGAAAGACCATCAACCTGAACTTTGAGTCAGTTACCATGGCAACTGGCTATATAGGCCTGACCTGCTGCCTCGAGGAGTTTCTCTCGGTCTCCTCCTTACTGCAGAGCCTGAATCAGCTCTCTGATACAACCCTTCATCTCCTCTTTCATGCAGCTCCTATTAAAACCTCTGGTCAGCAGATTCAAGCCTGTAATGTGGGGTTCAACCTCAGCACAGATTCGCTTTTTCACAACACAGGAAGTCTGTAAGGAGTTCTCAGTCAGTTCCCCTGCACTAAAACGCAATTCAAACCTTCCTGTAATAACCCAGGCTTGATTAAAACATATATATATATATATATATATATATATATAAGAAGACTTTTAAAAATAAATAACAAGGAAAAACATCTGTTTTTCCTTTCTGTTCATCAATAGATACAAAATTAGTAGCAGCCACTAGGGGGCGTCAAAACACAAAGTGGAATTATCATAAAAAACACACCAATCATCAACACATAAAAACAGTAAAAATAATATAAAACCATACTTACAAACTTCTCCGGACAGGGAAAGTCAAACAGCTTTACCATTCCAAAATCATCTCCTGTGACAATGTTAAGGCCCGAGTGGGACACGCAGGCACAGGTGACGTCAGCTTTATCAGCGTTACGGGACCAGATCCCTACGACTTCATCACCGAGGACACTGAGGACACAGATACAGAAGTGCTCAGATGGTTTCACGAACACTGAAAGTCTGTCTCCGTCAGGCCAGCCCATTGGGTTTCTCACCTCGTCCAGGTGGCCCAGGTGATCCTGTCAATCTGAGACTGTTCTGCGATCTGCCTCCCAGATGGCACTTCGTACACGAGTCGTTTATAAGCACCTGTGGATATCTGTTTCAAGGCAGTGAGAGTCAGAGCCCTAACGACCAGGCAGCGCGTGAAACGGGATCTGTCACTGCCGAGCTGGGAGCGAAGCCCGTACCTGGATATAGGAGCTGTCAGCAGAAAAGTCCATCTGCATGACGAAGCTGGGGATGTCTCTGCAGCAGTTGATGCGGTTCAGCTGCGGGCCGAGCGTCAGGTCGTAGAAGTCCACGGCACACTCGGTGGAGCCGACGGCCAGGTAGCGAGAATTTGGACTGAACCTGCAACAAAAGATGTGATTTTTAAAGGGCAGCATTTATTTTTTCTTACCAGAATATCTAATGTTACTGAGTGAGATTGACAAAAAAATTTAAATCAAAAAAGAAAAAAAGAAGCAGACAGACCAATCACATTCTTGTTCTCTCATCTTCCTACAGCACTCAACTTTAATCCATCATTACCTAATATCTTGTATCGGGGAGCGCCTGTCTCTCTTTTTCCCCCAGATTTTGAGCGAGACAACCAACAATATGATGAACTCTCCGTTCTTCATGCCAATGGCCACCATGTCTCCCTCAGGACTGTAGTTGATGGTGTGCGCCGGGTGGCCCAGGTTCACCTTATTCAGCATCTTCTGTTTCCCCACAAGGCAGCACAAGAACGCCATTAGGTCAGAAAATGTCCCGGTAACAAAGCGATGCAGTGAGCCGAGACTCTGACCTTTTCTGGGATGTCCCACAGACGGACCGTGCCGTCCTCTGCAGCAGAAAGGAAAACGTCCCTGGAAGGATGAGTGCCCAGACCCCATATAGGACCGTCCATGTGCCCGTTCACCAGGATGTTGCACGCTGCGTTCTTCTCCCCCACCTCGATGATCTCTGCGTTCCTGGTTCCCACAAGGATTTTACCCTGAAAGCCAGAAGCACGGCAGAACATGAGCGAGGAAGTCAGAGCAACTGGATGTTTCATTTTGTTCGACAGGAAGTTACCTTCCCTCGGCACACTGAGCGAACACAGTCTATGATCTGTCCGGTTTCTAATCGAAAGGCTCTGCAGCGTTTCAGCTCCTGGTCCCAGAGCTTCAGAGCGCCCCCTTCTTTTGACCTGTAGGAAGAACAAGCAGCTGCATTCGTTGGCTCATTAAAAAGCACACTGGATCCCACCGAATTTTGAGAAGCACTTACGGTCTTTCTTTGCCTCCTGTGACGATGAGGCCATCTCTCAGTGTGGTGTACATAGTGAACACAGGGCCCGTGTGAGCTTTGGCCACTATTCTTACCAGAATGTGTTCCTTCCATACACACACATCCCCACTTATGGTACCTGTAAATGTCAAGTTATTCTGAAAAGAAAACAAATCTGCACTAATCTAGTGGCCTAAGAGAGCAGAGCGAGCAGTGCACAAACAGTTCACAGCACATTAAAGCAGACTGTTGAGCTTTACATTTCAGCAGATTTAACACAAGAGGGGAAATGCAGCATGTACATGTAGCTTTATCAGTTAAATGAAACAAAACAAACAAAAAAAGAAGCAAAAATAGACATTTTAAACCAAAATGGTGAGATTCACTTACAGCTCCAAATGCTACAGAGAGCATGGTCTGCATCCGGGCGTCCTCCAGGGAACTCAGCACACCTTTCTTGCTGAGCAAAGCTCGACCCGCTAACGTCCAGAAACGCACGTGCTTGATGCCCACAGACACAAAATGTGTGTCTGAGTCGGGCCGAAACTCTGCCACAAAGATCCTCTGGGTGTGGCCTATCCGGCTGGCCACTTTGGCACCTAGAAATATTCAAGCAGAACACGCTTTATATCTTAGTTACAACTCCAGCAGAATACAATATAAGATGAAAAGGATTTTGCTTGAATACCCTCCTGCCACTTCCAGATGGTGACGGTGTGTTCAGGGTCCAGGCCCACAGACAGCAGGAGCCTTCCTGTGGCACTGAAGCTGACAGAGCAAACCCCTCCGGAGTGGAAACAGCGCAGCACCGACAGCGTCTGCTTGGTCATAGCGTCCCACACATGGATGGATGGAGACGTGGCTGAAGGGCAGAACAAAGAAACTGAACACATTTGTTTAAATTTAAAAAAAAAATCCAATGAAAATGTAGAAAAATGCTGTTTTCAGTGTTTAGATGTTTATGATTTCAGTCTAACACTCTGGCATGAAATGTGGCGGGTGATATGCATTCCTTCAAGGAATGCCAAGCCTTTTTCTTAACCCACATGAATGGGTTTGATCTGACAGGTTTCATGTTTAAAAATGAACAAAACCAGCCATTAGATGGCAGTAATCAAACATACTTCGCTGACTTACTTCAAGCAGTTTCTCACTAATTTTAGGAGCGTCTTACCTGACATGTCGCCAGCATCACCTGTAAAGCAATAAAGTCAGATTAATTGTCAAAACCAACACATAATATATAATCTTTTTAGAGCTGTTTGATCACCGGCGGCACACGTTTTCAGAAACGAAGCTCACTATGTAGGATGCACAACACACAAGAGGTTAAACGTCTCACAAACATACCTACTTGGCCAGTTGCCACCACGTTGGGGAATTTAGGGTGTTGATTGATTGTCAGGCACAAAATATCGTCACTGTGTTCGGTGTAGAAACTTTGGCAGGCTGTAAAAAAAAAAAGAAAAAACAAGAAAAGAAAGCCTGAGTTTCGTTTACTGAACAACATTCCACTCTGATTGTCTCAAAGGTCCTCTGTCTGCTTACAGGTCGTCAGGTTGAGGACGATGCCGACGGAGGCCGTGTGGTAGATGACGTCCGCCCCCTCGTTCAGGTAGTGCACGTTGTTGCGGCAGTCGTTGCCACGGTAACCGAACACCAGCTCCAGCACCAGGTCCTGAGGGACAGTCAGGGGAAGGCGGCGCAAGAGTCAGAAAGGTTAACTCCATGACAACTAAGACGCCCTGAGTCATTATTCAATTACAGCGTCATCGCAGCTCCCACAGGGGCTGTCTGGATAGAGAACGATAGGTCTCCTCTGAACCAGACAAGCCCTGTTCTGCTCATTTAAAAGTCCTTGTGTGTGTCCGCATTAGTTAGCTGTGTTCTGATGAGGAGAAGTTACCTCAATAGGTCTCTTCTTTTTGCCGACGTTGTTGGTCTGCAGCTTTTCTGGCTGAGGCAGCGCTCTGCTGACAGGAGGCCTGAAACAGACAGCTGGGATGAGAGAGCTGCTGGTAATAACGCAGATCATGACGATAATGATCACTGCACTGTATGTACTAATAAAACATTAATTAGGAACTATAAAAGATGCAGTCCTGCTCAAATATTTTCATTCATAGTCACTACATTGACCCAGACTTAATGTAAAAGAGAAAAAAAACACTATTATTTATCTGAAATATGCACACAATTATTATTGAATTGATAAATAAATGTGTGATGGCAGAAGACGGTTACCTCGACCCTCTTTGCGGCAGCAACAAGAGACACAAAAACAAGAATTAGAAAAGCGTTTTCCCCTTGCAGCACTCACTGCTGCCCGCCGGACACAGTTTAACCCCACACCTCAGCCGCTGAGGACATACAGTAAAACACAAGTCAGTGCCACTGAGTAACCATGACAACCCGAGTCCATTTCCATGACAACTGCTGCTCGGAAGAAGCTGCGTGGATGCTTGAATGGAAATAAACTTATCAGAAAATCAATCAGTCTGAAATACCAAAGGACAGCAAAACATTTTTAGATGTATTTTAACACTAAAGCACAAAACAGAGCTGACTTAAAGGTCTGAAATTATGAGATTTATGGAGTCTTATTATTTCTTAAATTAAAGCTCAGTTCTTCTCATCTATCTGAGTCACTGACCAGCAAAACTAATGATAATTCATTCAGAATTACTTGTGCTGATTATTGAAGTGGAGCTTCAAAAAAATCCCCCCCAAAAAATTAGGATTTAATTTGTTTTGTAAGAAATAAAACGCACTAAAAGCATTTTCACTAATTAAAGACCACAAATATATGCTATTTTTGTGAAACTGTAAAAATGGACCCACTTTTTTTTCTTCTTTGACATGTAGAACATATTTATAAATTAGTTTTCTTTTATTTGAAAGCTGCAAGGTCCCCATATGATTCAATGTACCTTGTGTTGGCCACAAATTTTCATTAGCTTTGCTTAAATTTTCACAGTTGTACTTTTTTTTGTTTTTTTGTCGACAGTTTTATCTTTGTTGCAGAATCGATTACAAAGACTTACCTGACCACCCCTTGTCTTCATGTGGAATAAAAGAGCAGGATAATCAGAGGTGGACAGCCATTAAAGGAAAGAAGAAGAGCAGAAAAGGCAGAGTTACTTCGAGGAAGTAGGAACAGGATGAGAATTTTAAAGCAGAGTAAGAAACGTTTGAAAAAAAAGTCAGGTTTTGTTTAGTGGATTTGTGTGAGCAGTTGCAAAGCTCCATAATAAGTACCTTTCGTCGATGGAGGGCTCCTTCAGCTGCAGGTGGGGCTTCACTCCCGTCATTGGTCGCATGTTGGTGGATAAGGCCTTGATGGTGTAGTTGATCTCGTTCTCCCTCGTCACGTCGCTGTCGTAACCTGCGAAAGGACAGGAGCAGCGATCTTAATGACAGGAAATCTCAAGTTATGACCATTTACAACCGAAGCATGAGCTCTTTTCTTGCCTCCGTCGTCCTCGCTTTCGACGTCCGACTCCTCGCTGTCGCACAGCTTGAATTCCCGGAGGCCCTCGGGCTCGTGGGCCCAGATCATGAGGCACATGTCACCCCCGCCCACCGTCACCAGGAGGCTGTCATCGTGGGTCCATCGCACATTGGTAACATGTGTGCTATGTGCCACGTAGCGTTTGAACTTTGCATACTTTCCCTGAAGGAGAGGAACAACATTTACATACCATTTGTGACATTAACACAAAATTAACATAATATCTGCATAAATCCCAAAACATTTCCTTTAGTTCGGAGCTGTTCTAACAGTATGACACACTTTATGATAAACGGTACCCTACCTTCACAGGATATCTAAAGAGCTTGATGTATCCTAAATCATCTCCTGTTGCTAGCACCCTCCTGTCGTTACTAAGGCAGGCAGAGGTCACCTCAGTGACCTCAGTGATCACAGGCCAAACGCCTTCAACAGACGGCCCCAGGACACAGGTCCAAGTGCTCCAGTCAATCTTCTCCACCTGAAACAAGTCAGCAAGCAAAGGCTTGTTATCGCCCACCGCCAAAAGGCCAAGGCAGAGCGGTAATGTCTTTGCCCACGCGTGTATGAGTGTGTCTGTGTGTCTGTTTGTTATAAAAATAAAATAAAATAGTTAAATTAGGACCATATCAGCTGGTCTCAGATGGTCAAATAGCCCTGTGTGATCGAGCACACAGGAGGTCAGTGTAAAGAATGTGAGGGAAAGATTAATGCCAGAGGACGACGTGTCATTCTCCACTGAGACATGACCTAACAGCATCCATCATCCCTGACACCTACTTTGTAAAACGCTCCCCTCCGCTGTGTGCCTCGCAGGGTGCCCGAATGTCTGGATGCATTAAAGCCATCACAAACACTATCCCACTTCCACTGCCCGAATTAGACCGATGCTGGTGAAAAGTGGGCCGTGTTAATGCTTCATTGCCCTTCCCTGAGTCTCGGCTGGCCCCAGGGAGGGGAATGTGGGCCGGCGGCTCAAGAACCGCGGCTGCTCCTGCGCCTTCTTTGCCTGCTTACCTCCGTAGCCGGGATGGTCTGCCTCTTGCCACGAGGTGCCTCGAAAAAGAACTGCTCTTTGGCCGCTGTGTTAACTTGGAGAAGTTTTCCTGTGAATTAAAGAGCCCAGTGGGTTTCGGTTTGGCAGCGAGTAATTAGGATTTTATCGCCTGTTCAACGAAGCAATAAAAATAACACCACTTAAGGAATCAAATTTACCTCTTTTGTCCCAATCCAGATGGGTGATGTAATTGAGGCATCCTTTGCACACTCCCACCCGTTTGCTGCTCATTACGTTGTAAATGTCCACAAAACTGTCTCCTGAGGCGACTGCAAGGTACTTCCCAGCTCCTGAGCCAACAAGAGATGATAGACTGACAGTTAGCCTCACAGGGTTGTTATACAATGAGTTTAGCCCCTATCAGCCGACACAAGAACTAGATTTTCATTTAGAAAGCATATCAATAACATATAGATTAATTTTTTTTTAAAATTGCAGCTTAAACATGACAGCAAAAAAAAGGGGTCCTTGACTTCAAGTTTTGACCACAGTTGTGGTTTTGAGTGAAGAATTAATATTTGTAATTGCTTATGTGAATTCAAAACAGAGCAGAAACGTAGACTTTAAGAAAGAGACAAACGTAACTATCTTTTTAACGACACTGAAAGCTCCTTTTCAGTACTGAGACTTTAACTTGTAGATGCGTGCTCTCAGGAACCCACGGAGAAACAGGATCCCTTGCTCTGAAGATTAACTGTCCAGACTAAACAGAGTTTAGTTTCTTGTTCTCCCTTTATCAGCCCCTCACTGTTTCTCATTCCCCTCTCGCTGCTTCTCTGTCTGGCCTTATTAAAGAAGCCTATTAATTTGGGTCAGGCCTGAAGCGAACTCTCCCCGCCTCACAGCGGGATGGAAGCATGTATACCTGCTAATATTCAGCTCAGCCTCCTCTACATGCTGCAAACCCAGTTGCTTTGAAGAGATTAAAGAAGCCCATTTACGTCACAGAGGCGTTTTTCAACTGGTAAAGAGTTGCGTAGGTGAACCACAGACCTGGAGAGAATCGGATATCGGAGATGATGTCCTTGCGGTGGTGGAAGGACACCAGGTCCTCCAGGGTGTCTGCGTTCACGATGAGAAAACTGCCGTCATTCAGCCCCACCGCTAAGGCTTTCCCATCCGGGGAGAAGCAGCAGCAGCGGCCGCCTGTGGAGGACACGATGTCTGCTAAGGCCCTGGAAACCATCTTGCCAGAAAACACACACTCATCCTTTTGTGTTTCAACTGTGACGAACCTTTCCTGAGTTTGCGTACAGCCAGCATGCAGTGGCTGGGTGAGAGGTCCCATATGCGCAGGGTTTTGTCATCGCTGACGGTGGCACAGAGAGGGAGATGAGGATGAGTGGCCAGGCCCCACACTTCGCCCTCCATATGACCCTGCAGACACATTCATGAGCATAAATATTTAATTCGCAGTTGCTAAAGTCAACCGAAAAGAGGTGATGAAGAAAAACAGGGTGCTAAAAGGTTAAACGGCAGCTGCAGTAACCTGTAGCAAACACCCAATTATGCATCCTCTCATAACCTTTTACTTACCGTGCTGTCTTTACTATTAATAGGGTTCAATTTTCAACTTGTGCAAAGTGTACAGATGGAGTGTTTCTCCTTAGTCAGCTATAGACCCATTCTTAGAACAGCCTTTTGGTTCTTGTCCCTTATAAATTGATCAATTGCATCTAAAAGGCAATCAATCACTTTCGTTGTGTCTGCCCACAGTTAAGGGAGCTGGAAGAAACTCCAGGAGCACTTACCTAAATTAATAATTTCTTTGTTGATTAGTAGTAATTCCTCAACATTTAAGAACACCATCTCTGTGCATCTGAGCTCATTTGCACACGTTATAGCCCGTTAGTGATACAAGCACGCATCGATAACCTCTGACTGACCTACAAAGCAGTCAGTTTAAATATTTCTCACATCTTGATAGCATATTGTGAGGTTATAGATCAGATGGCTTTCATTTATTCACTCATATTTATTTATTCATTTATTCACCACACTAAAAAAAAAGGTTCTTTGGTTAAGCAACACACAGCAAGGGCATTCAAAGCCTGATGTAATCTTCAGTAACATGCCTCTTATATATTAATACACACACACACCACCAAAGAAAGAGGGTTCACACAGGCTCCTGCAAGTGTCAAATTCAGCGCAAATTCAGCTCCCAAACCTGGAAGACTTTCACACCTGCTACTGCTGTCAAATTAAAGCCTCTTCCTGCAGCTCATCCCGCTCAGAGAGAAACAAGCACCATTGTAAGAACTCTGTCTGACAAGTGACGCAGTCGCTGAGCCTGATGTGATGTGTTATTAGATGTGACACGTGTTTTCTTCCTCCCACCTGGACGAGGAGAGTGATGGGGCCGCTCTTGTCCACCTCCAAGATTTCGCCGTTCTTCGTGCCCACGAGGATGTGGCCGTGGCCGAGGGAAATGGCACGTATGGACGGATTGTCCTCTAACAGCAGCCCTGCAGATTTGACGAGTTACAGAATTATAATTTGAGCTAAAAGCACTGAATGTTTTAAATGGCTTTACATTAAACTCGGTGTATTATGTAAATGGAACACGCGAACGTGACCTTTTTACCTTTAGAGCCAGGAGCTAGGACTGCTCTTTTGATAGCGTAGGTCTTGAGGCATCTCTCGAAGGTGTCATCCCAAAGAGCGACGATACCATCCTTTCCACCCGTCACAAATCCCTGCAGGGGGAGAAATGTCACATTTTAAGCTGTAATTGTGCCAGTCTGTTTGCACATGCCACTGTCAGAGTAAATGTAATACCCTACTTCTGCTAAATATAGAAAGCCAATCTGAAAAGCATACAGACTGATCCTAATAGAATCAAGTCTGAGTCACGCATTACTATTAAAGTAACTGGTTAAAAACCCTTAAGGACTAATTATAAACATAGCACAAAACAAAAGGAAATTTGTTGGTCAGTTTTTTCTTTGTTGCAACAATGCTTCTTGGCAATAAATCTTATGTTATTGGAAAGCCTGTTTATTTCCACTTAAATGGCGCCACATCTGTAAGGAAAACACATTTATAAGTTGAATCTGTGGGTTTCGCCCATGAAAAAAACGCCAAATCTTCTGTGCCAATGCCAAACAGCTTATTCTGCTGCTGACTCATGTTTTGAGCCTCTGGTACTGCAGGTGATGACAGTCAGGTGCGTGATTGGCACCTGATTGTCATCACCTGTGAGCTACCAGTTGTAATCCCATATCTCCACAATCTGGGACTGAACTCTATCCTCCATGATGACAACACCTCCGCAGAGCGGGGTTTATCAAAGACTACCTCTTGAAGTTTGGGGCTGGAGAGGATGAAATGGCCCGCCTACAGTCCTGACCAAAGCCCCACTAAACACCTGTGGGTGTGCTGTTCGTTCCAGAGTGACCAACATAACCACATTAGTCGATTTGCGACAAATACCGGCTGAAGAATAAGATGTTATCCCACATCTGTGCGTGACCGAGCTGGTAAGGACTAGGTGCCAAACTGTGGTGCCTGTGTATGGTTCTTCCACATGCTACTGAGGCCCCTGTTTGTTAAATGAATACATTTTTAAAATGTCCAATATGTCTTGTTTCTCCGGGCTTCAATTATCCAATCCATTAAATGACACCAAACAAGAGTCAGTAGCAGAACAAGCTGTTTAGCGCTGGCACAGAAGATTTGACAAGATTTTTTTTTTTTATGTGCACAACCCACATACTCAACTCTGCCGCTCAACCCACAAATGCATTTTTCCTGACAAATGTGTCACCATTTATGGGAAAATAAACAGGCTTTCCAACAGTATAACGTTTATTGCCAAGGAGCATTGTTGCAACAAAAAAAGATCAACTAAAAATAAATTTCCTTACTTTTTGTGCTAAGTATATTTGTATTTAAATGTAAAAATACTTCCTCTGGCTCTGTGGCGTACTTTTTCAAGAGCGTGCATGCTGAAAACAGGGCCGTCATGAGCTTTGACAGTCTTCATCAGGAACATGTCTCTCCAGATGCAAATATCCCCCGTGCAGGTGCCTGAAAACACCATCTCCTCTGACCAGCCGTACACGGCACACATCATCGTCTCAGTCTTCCCCATGTTCCCCTTGCGTCCAATTAGACCACCGCCTGAAAGAGCAGCAGACAACTGAGACGTGTCATCTCTAAACCAGAGTTTTGCTTGTTAGAGTCTAAGTCAGCAAGCAGAGAAGCAGAAGCCTCACCAGCTTTATGCCAAAACTTCATGTGTTTCACACCAGCAGTGATGAGCTTGTCAGGCAGGTAGGGGTTTGTTTTGACAACAAATATCTTGTCTTTGCTTCCTCTGGAAAACAAGCCAAACATCACAGCATACAGACTATAATAAACATGAAAACAGTACATTTTTATGTCCTACAATATATAGTCAATTTTTTTTCTATTATGTTACACTTTCTTATGTTAACTTTGGCTTGTTTTGTCTCCATCTGAGCCATTTATTCCTATATCTCTACATTTCATTATATTCCCACTCATCAGGCTTTTGAAGAAATTCATAATTCAGGTCTGGTAAATGAATCCAGCTGCATCAAGTGTACAATCCTGGTGAGTGTATCCTATATCTGGTAGCATGTATTGTTTAGATCCAGTGTAAACAATACATGCAAGCGTGTTTCACACATTTAGTGGGACAGGAAGTCAGTGCGTCACAGACTTTCTGATCTCCAGATTTGTTTAAACTCTCACCTTGCAAATTCTAATTATTTCAGTTACTTGTAGTTGCAATCTGTTTAGAAAAGGACCCATTTTTACCTAACGTGTTTCCTTATAAAAATAAAATCTGGCATGTCAAGGAGCTCAGATTTATCCTTCAGGTAACTTAAAGTTATGCTCTTTAAATATGGATTTACACCCAAAGCCCTGGGGCAAACTCCTTCTGTAACCATCCTGACACAGGAAGAGGTCTGGTATTGCCGAAGAGCAACCTTGTTATAGAAAGCAATTCCCTTTTATTTTTACATCTCGTTTTAATTAGCTTTCAACAGAAAAGCTGCTCCAATTTAGTTCTCATCTACAAATGTCCATATTTAAACGGCAGAATTAATAGGGAGGTTTGTCAAAGCTGCACAGATGTGGGGGCGGCAGCTGCTGCGTGCTGCAAGGCCGGCCCGCAGTGTCAACATTGTAATATAACTACATTATACCAACCGCATGGCGGACAGCTTCTCCCCCTTCCTCCAGTCCCACAGCACAATGGTGTGATTGTCATCCAGGCCGACCGAGGCCAGCCGCTTGCCATCCGCTGTGCAGGGAAAAAAATCATTAAGCACAGCAAAGAGAAAGCCAGTCAGGGAAGTTTGGCCCTTATTAGCGACATAAAAGCATCCAAGTCGGTTTGATCTGCGGCAGCTGATTCAGTGACTTTGACACAAAGATCAGCGCCGTGCCTCCATCTGGCTATAATTAACGACAGTGAGACGGGCTTCACCTTGATGCTGTCAAACCACCGTGACTTCAGGACAGCAGAAATAGACTTTCAGGATTAGTCAGTTGTTTAGCAAACCTATTTAATTCTTCTATGTCTGATGTGAGTTTTTATAGCTTTTAAAAGCCGCATGTTTGAGGATATTTTCTGTCTTGAGCAGTTTACAAACTGCACCCTGAAAAGAGAAAAACGGAGGATGTTACCTGAAAAGTCCAGAGCGCACACCCCAAGCTGGTGGAACCCCTTCAACACGGACATGGGTTTTAACGTTTCTGTATCCCATATGTGGACTGGGGAGTCTCTGCCAACCTGGATGGGCAAAACATAGATAAAAGTTAAAGGACGAGCCGGTAAGAGTTTTAAACTAAGATCATGCTATGTATCTGTAAAATTGCCTGAACTGTAGCCCTTTTTGTGTTTTCTAAAGTTAGTTGGTTGTGACAGCCATCATCACAAACACATGAAGAGACATTTTTAGACATTTTGCCTTTCAGCTATAATGAAACGACACAAAAGCTCAACTAAAGCATTTTTCTGACACCATAAACCTCAGATTTTGGCAGCTACCTGGCCTGTTGCTACATAATCCTTCAGTGGATGGATAGCCAGACAGAGGATGTCATCATCGTGACCCATGTAGAATCGCTGAGTATTTTGTTGTCTGTTGTACACAACCCCCACAGCAGCTACATGGTAGACAATCTCCCCTGTTTGGGTGTAGAACAGGTTGCTTCTGCAGTCGTAGCCCCTGTAGCTGCAAAGGAAATGAAATAAAAATGCAATGTTTAAAATGAATACACTACTGGCATGGCTTGAAATTGAAAAACAAAATCTTTTTAATCATACCCATGAATGAAGTGCAGCTTAATACCATTCCCTGGTGCTCGGTCTTTCTTTTTCATGGCTGTGGCTCGATGTTTCTCTTTGCACTGCTCTTTGAGCTGAGGTAGATCTTCTTTGTAAACCTGCGAAAGCACATTTCATTGCTTACTAAAGAAAAAACACACGTGAGCTCCCAGATTCTGCGTTCGATTCCGTCGCAAACCTGCCGCCGATACGTTAGCTGTGTCTCCTGCTCGATTTCCGAGTCCATCTCGGGCACGTCTGACTGATCCGAGTCTGATTCTTCGCTGTTAGAGTCTGCCAAGGTCTCTGCATGCACACAGAAACAAGGTTACATCACAGCACCCCTGCCTCGTAATCAGACAAACACTCCTGCGTGTGCACAGTTAGAAAACCGCGGTGTCCAGTCACAGTGGGAGTGAGGATCGGAATAATACCATGACATCTCCTGTTTATTAGGCTGCCAGGCCTCACAGTGACAACAGTCAAGACAAGAGCACAGAAATGCTGAAGCAGCACAGTAATGCCGTGCCAAGACGAGGCAATAAGCAGAGCTAGCAGCTTAGGGCGACGACTCACAGGGTCCATTAGGAAAATTAAAAGGAAGGGCGGTTAGCATGTGGTGTAATTTCTTAAAGCGCAGCTGCGCTCTGTTTCTAGAAAAACATGACTTGAGAACAACAATTCAATTATACTTTTTTTCGAGCTTCATTCGCTTTTACTGGATTTGTCTTAATTAAAGTGATGGCTTTTCCTTTGCAGCACTTTATGGAAACGATAGTTTGTTTAAACAGTAGGAGGGCGGAGAAATCTGGCTCTGTCTAGATCAAGAACGTGTTACGTAACAGGGCACGGAGGTCAGAAAAGCTCTTATAGGTAATAAAAATGTAATCATACTTTCTGTTTTTTTGTTGAAATGGTTCCTGTCAAGTTTATCCTGATGATTCGGAAGAAAAAAGGCTTTAATATCACGAAAAATATTATTTCTGGAATAAATGAAGACACAAAGTTGAAATTGATCTTTTTTTTTCTCAAATGTTAATTTGCCAAATTTAATGACCCACTTGTCTCACATTGTAGTAAATGAAACAAATATTAAAATATTACATCATACTGTGAAGCGATTTAGTACACAAATGACAAAATAAGCAGAGTGTATTAAAACACCATAATTAAGCCTTCAATCTTTTTAAATTAAAAAAAAACTCACAAAAAATTCAGTTTTCAAAAGCTGATTTGTTTGAAAAAAATAAATAAGTGGCTTAAATGGCAAAAAGTTGCAGAAGCAATAAGAAATCTTGGCATTCTTGATAAATTGTTATATTTCAGTCACAGTTAAAGCAGGAAATGCTGATTGAATTCCTTTTTACTTAAGAGAAAATTAAGAGTTTCAGGGTGCTAACTGCACGTTATTTCTTCAAAGTAAAGATGTTCTGTTACGAGAAGTAATAAGAAGTCAAAAATGAAAGCTTACATTATTAGCGTGAATTAAATGAATGTGACATATAATCATTGTTGCACTGATAATAAAGCAATTAACACATTTGGGTGTGCAACAAATGAGAAATGTAATTTTTTGATGACTTTTGCTGAACACAATCTTTCACTAATTTGAGCAGAAATCAAAACTCCCAATTACTGTGGCTTAATTTGATATTGGATTTTGTTAAGTAATACCAGCGAGGTGAGGCAACGTTACAGTTTAACTCTGCAATGTGGCTAAAAGCATCGATCAGAAGTAAGTGCAGGAAAGTGATCTCACCTTGTGGCGCTATATGAAGAGCCTCTTTGGACTTTCTCTCAGGAATAAACTTCCACTGGAACACCGAGTGATCCGCACCGCCGATAGTTATGACCCACTGATAATCATGTGACCATCTAACGTTAGTGATGTGAGCCGAGTGGCCTAAATACTTTTTAAATTTTGCGCCTGAAATCAAAAAGGAAAAGATCAGCTAAACAGTGCATTTAATAAAAAATGTCAGTGCTTAGTTTTTGTTTAAAAATGTTACTTTTTTACCCTTTCTTATGCACGGATATCGCATCAGTTTGACCAATCCATAGTCATCAGCGGTCACTAAGACTTGATTGTTAAAGTTGGCGTCCACAGAGTTGATGTCGTTGATATCCGAGTATTTGGGCCAGATGCCATTAACCTCGGGGCCCAACACACACGTCCACGAAGCCCACTGCACCAGCTTCAGCTCCTCCTTGTTGGTCACCTCCTTTCCACCTCAACAAAAGACACACAGTTTACCTCACAAGGCCTCTCTTTTTAATTTCCAACCCAAGGAGCTGCAGCTAGCAGAGCAGCGCTTACTTGGCATCCTGTAGAAGAGGCGTCTGCCGCTGCCGTCGTTGGTCTGAAGGTGTTTGCTGTCCGTGGACCAGTCCATGTGTGTGATGAAGCTGTTGGAGCCGATGCACTCGCCCACTTTCTTGTACCTCTGCACCACGCCGTAGATGTCCACTGAGTTTTCATTGGAGCCAACAGCCAAATGGGCCCCATCAGGGGAGTACTTGAGCTCGTGAATGGCCTCTTTCCTGTCCTTTATGTGGACCACCTCCGTCATATCCCTGGAGCGAGGCAAAAAAATTGATTAAACTGATGACAAATAACAGGGACCTTTATTTCACCGGGCATTTACTTAGGATCACCATTTTTATTTGCTTTGAGATTGCACAACCCACCTGACTCTCAGAACGGTGAACGAGCCATCCTTCATTCCCAGCGCCAGATGAATACCATCAGTGCTCACAGCTGCACAGCGGATCGGCTCCTCCATGTTGCAGCGAGCTATCAGTGCATGATCTATAAGGCTCCAAATCCTGCAGAAGCAGAGAAAACAAGAAGCGGTTATGGAATTACAGAGCCAGACTGCTGCAAAACTGTCAGCAGGGGCAATAAAAGGGGCAATATTGGTTCTGGTTTCTCACACTTTATTTCAGCATATTATTGTGTGAATGCTGATTCTGCACTTAGATTTATTGTTTTCTTGTCTTTTATTTTTCCGTACATTTCTTTAAATCCAAATACGTCTGCATACTTTGTGTTATTTTAGCTATTCATATATCAAAACGTTCAGCTCATTCAGGAGATGCGTGCTTTTAGATTTTGTAACTTTTATAATTTTCTAAATATTGAACTTTATGCACAAATATTTTCCTCACTGAAATCTCTTCAGTCATTATGCTGCATTTAGCTACTGTTCTGCTACTATTAGCTGTTTAAATAGCATTAGTAAATAAGTTCTAGAAGACCAAGTTTTGTTTTATTTTTAATTGTACAGCTGAGGTATTAAAACATGCGCTGTGAGTACTGCTCGTCCTGAAGCCGAAGCCTTACCTGACTGAGCGGTCGTCACTTCCTGTCATGGCCAGAGGTTTAGTGGGATGCACAGCCAGCGCCCACAGCTCGCCCTCACAGTGACCCTGCATGATAAGGAAGGGCTTGTTGCGGTCGTGAACCACCACCTCGAAGATCTCGCTGTCCTGCGTGCCCACCAGGATGTGATCTCCCCGCCAGCACACGCTGCGCACCGACAGCCCTAACCAAATCACACACAACACACTGCAGATCAGACAAAATCACAACAAACACTTGCTGCTTTTATCGTCATAAGATACATAACAAGGATAATAGAGACATGAAGTGATAACAGCCATCTTTAGGCTAGGACAGAGATTTGTACAGAACAATGGCACGTTTTCAAGCCAATTGGCAACAGAATCTGTGTAATACAGCAAGAGTAAGATGCAAAATGCATGTGCTATTTACATACAGCGCTGTGCAAAAGTCTTAGCCATTTTGGATGTTTGGATTCTTCGATATCGTGGGATAAATTCAACAGTAAATTTAGAAGAACCTCAAACATTCAGTCAGAACTTTCTACAGTCACAAAAAGAACATGAAGTCTTGCAACGGATTTCTGATTTCAGCATCATGAAATCAGTGCATGAAGAGACGAGAGACGGTGATACAGACTGAATACACAGAAGAAATATAGAAAGTTCTTAATGATGCAACCCACCTGCTAAATGGCTTCAAATGTACACCTAAAGAGCTGCTGTGCTAAATGTTTATTTTATTTCCCCCTGCTCCGTTCACTTAAATGAAACTAGATAAAAATAAAGCTTTTCGTTCACCTTTTGCACAAGACTGTAGATGAAGACAACATCTGCATATGGTGCAAAACTGCAACAGAGCTTGGACTTACTAACAACAAGAGGAAGAGCAGAACAATGTGTGGACTGCTACAAACAGACTGAAATGGCTGATAACCTCCGCCCGCAATCACATTACCCACCTCGGCTATTTTCACCCCTAGCTACTGTTAGATCCAAGATTACAAGTAAAGAAGATGAGAGAAACAGAAAACAAGAAGGAAAATGTTAGTAAACTGAACAGAAAGGGTAGAAAGAATGACTTTTTTTTCATCCAGTAGTGATTGTTTGCAATAGATTTATGAGATTCTTGCAGAAACTCAGGAGAACACAGTTTGACTTGCAGCTTCTCTGTGCCCCCCATTAAAAGAAAAAGAAAGCAGTTTGACATCACCTTTATATCCTTGGTCTGTTTCCCTGAGATCGATGACAGTAATTGGTTTGAAGTTGAGATCCCACAGCCGAACGCAGCCGTCCCGTCCCCCAGTAGCGAAGCCCTCCTCACAGGCATTCATGCTGAAAATCCCTGACTGGGGAAAAAAAAAAAAAAAAAAATGACAGGCCGTCAGTGAAGATCTGCACAGTAAATGAGCAACGACAGAAGCAGTCCCAGCTACAACCCGCAGAGTGCTGCTGCTCAGCCAACCATTTGTTAAACAAGGCTTTAAACAATTACAAACCTGCTACTGGGGCCTCAAGATAAGAACAAATTAAAGAGAGTTTTTTTTTTAAATTTATTATTATTGTGAGAGAAAACGCTTTAATGATTTGTCTTACAAATGCAGTACACATAAAGAGGCCCCTTGTTAAAGCCCCAGTGTGGCATGTGGAGAAACAAAAATCAGGAATGAAAATGTACTATAGCTATTATCCCCTCCCCCATTTGCCTACCCCCTCACCCAGCTGTTGATCCCATAGATATCATTTAATCCTGTGGAGCAAAGAGCTGATCCTTCTCTACTGAGCAGAATCAAATGAAGCCAACATGTGTAGCTTCAAGCCCAGTTAGATTTGCTGCACCGTTTCCATATATGTGAGAGTCGGAGAGGGCGCAACATCTGGGCGAGCAAAAGAGCACACAAGGATGGTTCAAACGTACCCCATGAGCTCCTTGAATGGACCTCATCAGGTTGACCCCTTTCCAGACATAGATGTCACCATTCAAGGCACCTGAATACGTGACCTCGTCCTTGGCGCAGGCGAGGCAGAGGATGGTTTGGAGATCCCCCGTTTTGCCAAAAACGCCACGCTTGGGTGTGAGAGCATTACCGCATAAGCTCCAAAACTGCAAACACGAACAGAGAGGGCAAAAGAGTGCTTTGGCTAATAATCCCCCTGTGTAATCCCGTCCTGAAAGATCAAACTGATAATTATGCAGTATTTGGAAACAGCGGAGTAGTGAATCATCGGGTCACGCGTGGTTTGACACACACACACACACACATACACAAACACACACACATTCCAACAACACACAAGGACCTTGAAAGACAACATGACAGCATCTCCATGTGATACTCAGAGCTCCTGCTGGGGGGGGGGTCAGAGCTGCAACCACCTGATCAGCATGCACTAACTCAAACACACGTCCACGCAGGCTCATTATTTATGAACAGGAACATTAGGATGCATGAACACGGCCTCATCTGAAGGCTAAATCTATCCAAAGCAGGAGAAAAGAATGAAAGAAAGACTCTCTGTCTGCATGGAGATGAGATCACAGGGATAAAGCAAAGGCAAGGCGCTTCAGATACTAAAACACAGACATGGGCACGTTAAAGTGGCAAAAAAAAGACACTTGTCCTGATTTACATGCAGGAGAATTTCCTTCCACATAAATTGACAGCTGGTTCATTATATTTTAATGCCGATGTGTTGTTTCTATATCAAAAGAGTGGTTTTGCAGTGGCTCAAAAGAAAGAATGAAACGGACAAATGAGCTCTTTAGCAGCAGCGGCCGGTCAAACCCTCTCTAACACCTATCGTCTTGACTGATAAAGCTGCTGCGTGCTAACAGAAGGGATCGATTATCTGAGACAGGCATCACCGGCTCAGATACGGCCCTGCCTTCAAACATCTAAAGGCTTCTGAACAATTCGACAGAGCAGAACTTACCAAAATCACAGACCTTCATTCAAATTTGAGAGAATATTTGGGTGTTTGAGCATTTATACAGGGTCAGTGCTTAGGGTTAAGTAAGTAAGATAAGATGGTGGGTGTGTTATCCAGGAGAACATGAAGATAGAAGCGGATTTGAGGAAGGTTTGTGGCGTAGCCTAGTGCAGAAGCAGTGGGGATGAATGCAGCGTGACTGCACAGCCCACCTTGCCTATAACTGATAAGGCACAGAGGCATGAGAACTGAATAATCCCTTTGCTCCCATATTGTAGAATACCGGATGCTGGAGGGGTTTACGATTATGCCAGGAGAGCAAGGCAGATGGAGTGATAACACAGATAGGTAAAAATCAAATCTAGGTTAACCGATCTGCGTTCTCTGAAAGTCATAACTAATATTCTTAAACATCCTCTGCAAATCTTTTGGCAGGGTGGCCTTAAAACATGATTTCTTGGTGCCATTACACGCTAAACCATCAAAATACAGAAACAGTTTTAAAGGAGTGTCACTTCAGATGTACTCTATTGAGGTACAAGCACTGAACCATAAACGTTTTGAGCAACTAGTGAGAAAAAACAGTGAGGTTTTGCTGTGAAACAAATTTGTACAGATTGGTAATAAGCAATTGTAACATAACCAAACATGCATACACCTGGAGAAGCTGGAGAAAACAACTGCAGGCACGAAAGGAACATGGCACCTCCACACAGAAATGGGATTTGAACTGGGAGTCACGTTGCTGTGGGACGATATGCTCACTCTCGCTCATCTCTGCCACCCACCCTGCTCCGTTTTTTTGACATTTGTTTTATGAGTGCATTACGTGTCGCACAGTTCATTGTGGAAATGTTGAAGGCCAGAAGGACGCAGAAGCAGCAGGATCAACTAAACTAGGCGACAACTGACATAAAGAAGCATCAGACAGGCTCGTCAAAAAAAAGATCTGGCAGACCACAAAGAGAACAGAACTGAATGTAAACTGAGGGAAACTAACAATACAAGTCAGCCGAGAGGCATTTAGCAAACAAAAACCAGGTGTGACAAGACAGGATGTACCAAAAACAAAACAGGAAGTAAGTGAACAGAACAAGACACTACTGTGGGTCACAAACTAAAACTGTGTGAACAGAAACAATCAAATGCTTCCAAAACTGTGCTATTAAGCAAAAGATTTAAGATTTACACAAAACCTTCGCTGGATGTGTGTATTAATTCTATCAATGTCTTGGTTAGCAGTGCTACAGCAGCTGCTACTACAGTCTTTCCACAAACCAGCAAAAACATACAATGTTCATCGGTAACAATAAAAGAAAATTGTTGTGTTAATATATTTTATTGTATGTTATATACACATTAAAGCTAATCAAATGTGATTGATAATAAGAGGTAAATACGTTGATTATTAATAATTTGATAAAAGTTTTAATAGAAAACTCTGAAAGCAAATAATTTATCTGTGAACATGGGAGCCGAAATAAAAAAAATTATAAGTTATAGACATGCTACGTTCATGCAAAACAAAATGAAAACAAAACAAAACAAAAAATTGGCAATTGTTTGATTTCCTGAAATTGTACCTAACTTGTTGTTTGCATATTTCTCACTAACAAATCCCTGTTTAATTGTAGAAATTCTTTTATATTATCTGTTTTTCTTGTAAATTACCAGATTAGTTTTTTTTTCTTTTACAGGCCTCAAATAATAAAGTAAAGACAATCATGTTTTAAAAGTCATACGTGTTGGGAGTATGTGTACTACAGTCCCTAAATACCTTATAATAGTTTATCAGTAAGAAGAAATTGGTAAAATGTGTTGTCCAGAACAACTCAAAATACAAACAGGTCTGTGTGAGGTGGGACGTGTCCTCGTCCCAGAGGTTGTGTTTCCCTCAGCTCGATAGTGAGTGGATTACTGGGTCTAAATCTCCTGTACGCTCTGAGTGCTATAATCGCTGAGCGAGCACAGGCCGGGGGAGCAGATGTCACATGGTCCGCGGGGTAAAGGCTGGGGAATTATGTGGGACAATTGCTGGATTGCCTTGGCATCAGAAAACCAGAAGGGAGGAAAGAGAGAGAGAGAGAGAGAGAGAGAGAGAGAGAGAGAGAGAGAGGAAGACAAGGAGGAGGGGAAGGGCTGAAGGACTCAGCAGGGACTGAGGGGGAGGGGTGCCACAACTGGAGGGGATTTCTGTGTCATGGCAGTGGAGGAAAAGTTTATGGGCAAGGAGGGGGAGATTACTATAAGAGGAGAGACAAATCAAGCCGGACCGAGATAGGAGAGTGAGAAATAAGTTCAGTAGCCGCAATTTCTTCTTTTCCCAATTTTTTGGAAAGAAAAAGCCTCTAAATATCCCTAGGGGGGACTTGGTGAAGACACCCTGCATTAACCCGCTGGAGATTCATGCGCACCACTTGTGTGTGAAGAAAAGCGGCGGAGATCGGACCAGAAATGGAAGTGCACGGGCACAGCTGCAGTTTGTAGCGTAGAGGGTTTCAAAAAAAGCTGAATGGAGAGAGATGAAGCAGAGACGGGGTGGGCAGAGTGGCAGAGTCATGGTCCCCGATGAAAGGAAAACATTTTTCCTCTCTGCAGTGCCGATTACTACAAATTTGAGGGGAGAGACTCTGAGTCACTGCCTGTCCTACTTATGCTAAGTGCCTGATAACCATGGGCTCTGGAATAAAGTAAATTTGCAAAGATCTATTTTAGGACTTTGATATGAACATGGAAATAAAGCAAAGGGGAAATGGAGATGCATTGACATAAAATCCACCAAACCTCAATGTCACAGTCTTTTTTTTTTAGATAAAAAGTGAGGGAAAACCTCAGCTGACTGGGGATTCGCTGCAGTTTTCCGACCAGAGATGGACGTACCTTGATATGTTTGACACCACAGCTTACAAGCTTGTTCGGCTGATACAAATCCCACGATATGTCAAATATCTGTGAAAAGAAAACAGTCAGTGTGTTCAATTTCTATACGCCTGCATCACAAATGTCCCAGATTAAAAACAAAGGCGCGTGAATTTGCACGAGCTGCAACTGAATTAGAAAATATAATAGCTGCCTGAGTTTCATCTGTTTAAAATTCCTTTTCATTAGCCATGCGCCCTCTCAGGCTGTGTAAAGCCCACAATCAATCAGACCTAACTTGTTTATGTCCCTATTGTGCAGGTGCTCCATCCTGCATTCACAGCTAATTGAAGCAGTCGATACAGAGACTCATGATGAAGACCAGGTGGGAAGAAAGTCTTTACCCTGTCTGTATGACCGGGAGCGGCTGCCAGAACCTTCCCTCTCCTCCAATCCCACACACAGATTGTGTTTTTTGAGTCCAAGCCCACAGACACCAGACACTGCAAAGAGAGCAAAGACAAACACCTCACACATTGAACAGACTAAACCGATGCTTGCAAGCCTTCAATGTGATGTGGTAAGCCATGATCAAAGGGCTAATAATGGCTGCAGAGCAGAGGAGAACAGTTGTCCAGCCCCTGGCACATCCAGCGAGCACATCTGAGCGTGTTTGCCAGAGGAGCCACCTATAGCTGACTGAGTAGGCAGCATTAGTGGAACAGAAGAAGAAAGAGCAGCTCTCATGGAAATCCTCCTCTGCTCTGCAGCTTACTTTACATGATAAGGGATGCCCTCCTTAATCCGGTACAGAATCAGTGTTCAGCTATGCGTCTGGTTGAGGCATTTGTGCCGTTTCAACTCGCATTTAAGCAGTTTGTTCTGCTACGTAAAGAAACGCAGCGAAACCGTGTAAGTAATGGGTTAGAGGCACGCCTTCTGTCAACTGTCTTAAAAGCTTTTTGGATGGATTACAGTAAATTTGTGAACATTTATGATCTCCAGATGACAAATTCTGATGACCTGGAGGTTCTTTGGAAATTAATTACATCTTTACTGATTTCTGCAAGCAGGTTGTTTTTTTTGGTATAAAAAATCTATAAAACGTGTTTTTTTTTTTTTATTCAAATGCTCTATTTTAGCCTGAAATGATACTTCAGCTAATCACAAGTATTTGTAGAGATAAAGACAGGTTAATAAATGGTGGTTGAGGTTAGATTTTAGATTAAACCCCTCAACCACTGCACAGTGTGGTGTAAGGAAAACTGGCTAAAACAGAGAGAGAAAGAATAAAGCAGAACAAAGTGCATGACTTCTCGTGCTCTTTATACAGGACAACAGAGCTGTCATGCTGATGTTTGAGACATCTCTACAAGAGATGTCTCAAACATCAGTGTATCCTTTTTGATATTGTCTTAATGGATGGGCAGGATGAATGCACCAAGGATTCCTCTGGATTGTCCTGAGTTCAACTCTCACTTCCCCTGATCCAGACAAGGAATAGATAGGAAGTAAATAGAGCTGCTGAACACTGTCACATTTGATCTAAATCCCCAGCTCGAAGCCTGAAATGGAGAAGAGCAAAGAGTTCATCTCAGTGTCTCTTAGTGGGAAGGAAAGTTCACCCTGGAAGTTATAAACCTGTAATTGTTCCTTAAAATTTTTAGCTTTTCAGTCCAAAATGAGACTGTGGAGTGTTCATTTTAACCAATGGTAGAAAAAAGAGTTGGTTAAAAAATATGAAGAAAAATAATTTTAAAAAAGCTGCATTTACTGACTGGATTCCATTTGTTGCTTGTGTTTCACTTATATTTACCTTACTGTCTCACTCCATGTTAGCCATATTAAACACTGCAGCTGATTATTTTCCTGTAAAACCATTAAAGCAGCAACAACTTTCTACCTAATGTTGCTGGAATAAAAGCAGAATTCAGAAACTGCCCCCCCTGAGACAGAGTATCCCTGTCATTTGAGTGTGGCTTCACAATCGCACCTGTCCCTCAAGGTCAAAGGCCAGACAGGCGATCCCATGTGTGTGCACGTCTTTGAGGATGGACACAGTTTGCACAGTGTAGGAGTCCCACACGCAGATGTAAGGCTCCTTGCCCACTTGCCCCGTGGCCACCAGCACGCGCTCCGGATGCAGCGCTAAACTGCAAAAAAAGCAAAAAGAGGAGAGAGAGATGGGGGGGAGAGAAAATCTGGTTAGTGTTCCAGTTTGCGTGCTTGCCTGCGTGTGCCGAGGGGCGGCCGGGGGGATTCACCCTGGCTGCAGAAACCACTGGCATGAGATGAACACATTAAGTCTGCACTACATGGAATCGGAGGGGCAGCTTGATGAGGTGACATGGTTGAATTAACTCAGTCGCGCTCGAACGCACACACACGCAGCCTGGGTTCATTCAAGGCTTGTTTTAAAAAAACAAACAGGACTGGTGAAATTCTACTGCTTTCTCTTTTTTTCTTCTTCTTCTTGTTCATTCCTTAAGCCATCCTCTGCCCCTTTCACCTCCCTTTCGTCTGGGGTTTCCTCGCATCACCAGGCATATGTTTGCAACGCTGTTACATAACCTCACCCTCTCTGTCAGTCGAACCTCCCCCCACCTACAAGCCTTCTACAGTTGAGCAACGGTCTGTTTTACATTGTGACTCCCTCTTCCTGCTCCACCCATCCTTGTTCACCTGGCCGTCCTCCTTTGTCCCTGCCTTTATGTTTCACAGAGCTCGTTGTAGTGAGGCCGCCCTGCTGAATTCCTAATCCAGGCGTTTTTTCTTCAGACAGGAGGCTGGAAAGGTTTCTGGCAGCATTAGCTCGCTCTGTCTGACTGGGTCACTTTGACATCACTTGGCTGCTCGCTGTTTTTTCCACATTTTCAAAGCGAATCTTTCTGTCTGACTTGTATCGCTTCATCTGCATTTAAGGCGTGTGGCGTTATTGACCTGGCAATGGTCTCTGACAGCTGAGGAGCGTTACACCGGTGATGCTGTGCGTTCTCCCATTGCTCTGGCTTTGTTGAGCCTCTTTCCCAACCTGGCGCTTTTCTCATTTTACTTTTTACGACTTATATAATCAGAGCAAATGGGCTAAAAATAGCTTTCAGAGGAAAAGAAGAGGGAAAAAAAATGATTGGACCACTTTGAGATGCAGACAGACACGGCAATGAAAGCTGCTTTGCTGTGAGCAGGTGAATTTGTCAGATTCGAAAAAACTAGAGTCGAACACAAAAATACCTACTCTGGTTCTTTGATTCAGATTTGAGCTTTTATCGAATTCTTGTACCGCATGGTGTTTAAATATGCATACTATGACAATGTTAATGAATTTAAGACAAACCGGCTTTTAGAGCCAGCTACAGCATCACTGTCTCACTTACATTTCTCCATCTGAAGAGCTCGCTAAATGCCATCACTAATGACTTAGCCTGCAGCATGTTGCCACGGTTCCTCTGTTTGATATAAGCAATGGCTGTTTGGCTGCCTTCCATCTACCAAGTGCTGTAGCACAAAAGTAGCTACAGCAAATACCGCAGCAATTAAACTGCTTGTTTTCATGCAAATTTAGGGCAAATAAACAGCCTCAGGGACTGCTTTCTCAAGGTTAAGATGCAAACATGCAACACAGGAGTCCAAGGACGGGTAAAATGTTTTTTTTCTTACCAGGAAATTGGAAAAAACATATATATTTTAATTTAACAAGACATTTAAGACATAGACATGTCTGATAACACATATAACACCTGGGATTCATTTTCCTGAAGTTGTCTTTCTCTGACTCTCCCATAAATTGATCCGAGAGAAGCGGAGGATTAGCACCTTGCAGAAAGTCTACACAGTGGGGGATAAGACCTAAGATGCTGTGAAATGTTTTAAACTCCTCTTCCAGCTTCAAAGCGTAAAAACGCCCAGCAATGATAAGCAGCAGAGTTCTTCTTCATCAGATTATGAAACAGGAACATTAGAGAAGACAGAGTGGTGAAATGGGGTTTACAGCCCTTTTATAAAATCAAAACAGTTCCCGTGATTCTATCATTCAGTTTTTAATAAATTAACAAAATAAAAGAATATCACCTTATTGATTAGTGGATTGAATCATATCATTGAAAATCTTTGGTTTGCGACACAACAAAACAGTCGGTCTTGTGTGACATTTTATAGAGCAAATTGTTATATAATCTAATAAGAGAGTGGCATACAGAGAAATAATGAAAGTGTCAGTCCTAACAACATGATGCTCTTCACATAAGCATCCTTAATGAATTATCTTCTGACAACAAATGGTGATTAGTTATGATGCACCATCTTTGGTCAGTTATATTAAATTTTATCTTTATGAAATTTAAGCTTTTCCCAGTGAGGTTGTGCGAAACAATCATACCACCAGTTATTCCTAAATCCCACTAACAACAGAGGTGAATTAGGCCACAGCATGACAGTAAGTAAATAAACTCTCTTACATCCTAATTAGATGAGACACTTGCGCTCTTTGGAGAGGAAGCTTCCTTTCACAAAGTGGGGCTCATAACAATTCGTAGCGGGTCTGAAAGCACAAGCATCCCAGTTTTGATCAATTTTTTAAATGACTCCAAAGTGAGAAACTTACTGAGAAATGAAGGCACAAGTGTGGCAGAAGGTGAGAAACATTGATAATGAGACGACCACTTACACCGAGATATTAAACTCCAGATTTCTCAAAAGAGGAGACACTCACTGACAAGATGACCCAAGACTTCAGCTCTGAATTAATGCTGAGGAAAAGGTGTAAAAGGTGAGATTAAATCAGCTCGGCTGCGTTAAAGGTTGTTGGTATAATCATCTTCTACAATCTTATACTCAGACTTTGACTCTGCAAACTCAAAAGTCTGTTCTAGGAAAAAAGATCCCAACAAGACATTGAGACTAAACAAGAAAATCTGAAATAAAAGGATTATGTCTACAGCTGTTGTGAACTGTAACTGTCTGCTTCACATTCTCACCTCAGACTCATTTACACCCAGACACTGCTTGGATTAAACCTGCGAGACGTTTCTTTTTTCTATTTTCTTCTGCAAACTTGACACATTTAATGCATGAACTCTGCAGCTGAACTGACAAAACCTGTACTTACAGCAGCTCTCCGAGCTAAAAACAAGCCCAGCCTGGGTCTGGCATCTATAATATAATGCTGGCTGTGGTCCATCAAAAAGATTAAAAGATACTGGAGTAGGAGGCTGCTTTCCTGTGTCTCTAACACCATCTTGGAAATGCTCGCTCTCAGACTTTAAGAATAATTTAGAACAACGTCAGAAATGATCCTGGCCTTTCTTGTATTTTAAACGAGCATACAAAAACAGTTTAATGATATGCTGTAAACTCCTATGATCAAACTTTTGCAGCCTTGCAGTTTTAGATCATTTTTGCAAAAATCCTTGAGCTCTGAAACTCTAACCAGCCTCACACGGCGGAGAAGAAACACAGACAGGCGTCTTCAAAGACCGAAACCCATTAAATAATAACCAGAGAAGGCCGGCCCGACTCTGTAGTCCTACCGTTCTTTCACACTTCAGTGGTTTGTTTATATCAGCAAAACCGTCCTTCTTAATCTCTGGGATTCAGAAGAAGTATTTGTAAGAATCTCTGTGATCTTTTTTCTTTAAACTGCTCCTCACTGTCAGAGTGTAGATCTGCTTTTTAAACGTATTCACTCATGTGTCAGTTTGTGTGCATAGCACGTCTCCTGCAAGACGCTCATTTGCAAGGTTTTGACTGTGACGAAAACCTGTCTGGGACAAGATCAGACGTGGGAGCAAACAGCAAAAAGATGGCTTTATAACTATGTATTCCAAGGCTGCAGATTATTAGGAAAACATGCAATGTGCAACGTCATTGATGGATGTCGGGACGATAAAATGATCTGCAAAAAACTAGCTTGTGTTGGTCCTCAGGATGCTCCCCACACCCTGTGATGTATACTTGAGCCTTTGAGCCAAACTTTTATAAATCATCTCTGAGCATCTCCAGTGATGAGGCATGCAGAATGTGATGCATGGAAGTTTATATAATAACCTAGCATGTACTCCAGTCCACGCAGTCTTTTACAATAACAATGTTGCAAACTTTGATATAACAATGACTATTAATTTTTTTTATATTATTTGCCAAAATTGGCCAAAAATTTCAAATGCAGCAACCAAAGTAGAACAATAAAAGTGCCATATAAAGGTATTTGTATTATACAGCTATCATGCATCTATTCTAGTTAGTGCAACATGAGAGCACTTGTATTTTGCAGCACCTCTACAAGTTATTGCTCCTGGTTGTCCCATCAAAGGTGATGTTTACGAGGGCTTCAGACTCAATCCTCTGAGATCCTGCTTGTCTGTGTCAATAAAGAGGAACGGATCAAAAGGTCCTAATAGCTCAGACCTCATATTTTGTTCATATCACAGCAGATGGGCGACAAATTACTAGAAAAGTCTGAACTCTTGACCTCCTGCTATGAGGGGATACAGTGTCTGCATTATGCAGAGAGGAGACTTCTGCGAGGGACGGTTTGGATTGCTGCAAATCATTATAAAAACTTCTCCCAGGGTGATTATTTCTGAGGGGCAGTGTCGGTGCTACATCCCATAGAGCACAGGGCATTTGATAATGAATATGCAAATGATGTGAATCAGTGTTAGCAGATTTAAAACCTGTGAGGTGTTTTTATGCTGCATCGTCTGAAACTCAACCTGAAAAGGGGAGGACTGAGTTCGGGGTTTGGTTGGTTTGCTACTTTTGTGTTTTCTTTGTGCACATGTGGTTCAGTAAGTGCCTCCTCTGTGTTTAAACTCAAGAACATCGCCCACAGGGCAGCGCAGGGTTACCCTCTCCATTGTGCGATTAATAATGAAGCAAGAGCCCAGCTGACTACCGGCACAGTTTATGAAGCTAGTCATCTCCAGGCCAACCCATTCACACACACACTCACACACACTCACAGACACACACACACATGTCAGCATAAGCACTGAGGCATCATAGTCACACAGGTCATAGTTGTGCTGAGAAATAAAAAAGGCAGAATTATTTGATGAATGACAGGTTGCTGTGCTGTATTTCCCTAAGGTGCAAGTAATTCAAGGTTTTGTCTAGCCATGTAGAAATGAATTACCATAAGGCACAGACAGGTTTCAAGGACAGTCATCTTCAGGTGCTTTTTTACCATAAAAAAGGGACATTATTTGAGTTTTTTGGACTGACAGGTATTTGATAATTGCGTGAGCAGAACCTACAGCAGAGTATCTGAGTGCGAATTACAAGGCACCGTCTGTCCCGCAGTTAGGACACCCAACTACATTTACATTCACGTGCAGCTGTAAAATATCACATTACAACCGGACAAGGTGACGCCAGCGTCCACAATGTCAACCCCGCCGGCGCTGCCGCTGTCCGCGGTGCTGAAACCAACCCGCGCGCCGTCATAATACCTGATAATGTCGTCGTTGTGCCCCAGGTAGAATTTCTGCTTGTGCTCCCGGGTGTTGTACACAACTCCCACACCCGCGACGAAGTAGACAATCTCTTTGGCGGCGGTGTAGTACAGGTTGTTGCGGCACTGATGTCCCCGGTATCCGTACACCCACTCCAGTCTCAGGTGGCAGTTGGGAGCAGTCCTGTCAGCCATCTCCGCGCTTCCCGTCCGTGTCTCTCTCCGTCTCTCTCTGTCACCTAGGCGTTCAGATATACTCTCACTCACCAGCAGAAAAGAAAGGATTTATTTTGAGCCCGAGCTTCCCATTAGTTCCGTTAGATTTTAACCGGTCCAGCGAAAGCTAAAGTGAGTCATTTTTTATTTTATTTTTTTAAGAGGGTTGTTTACATTTATAGACTTACAGCCCTGCGGGTATAAAATGTGTCTCTTGTCTCTCTACGCTGTTCTTTTCATTGTGAGATCCCGGCTGTGCTTCTCCTGCTGCGGGCTTCTGCTCCTCTTCGACACAGGTCAAAGCTCCTGTCAAATCCTACAAAGATGGAGCTGTTCGGTACGCCACAAGCACCGCCCACAGCGGTGACGCAACGGTCTCCCGCCCAATCGCGTTCTTCGACCCGTCCGCAAGCGCACAAAGCAGCAAACAGTCACGACGAATCTAAATGTGTGGCAAGCCGATTTATCATATATTAATCACACGGGCTCTTCAAAGGAAATGTCTTTAAAATAGTCAATAATTAATTATATCCACAATCAGCATTTCGGATATTTTAAATGTTATCATTATTAAACCAAATGACATCACTTAGAAAGGTAATACTAACAAGAAAAATGCTCAAATTGATGTCTGAAATTAAAAGTCTTACTGAAAAGGGTGGTATTTATTATATGTTACAGTGGCCTGCCATACAATAGAACAACTAAGCTTAATGCTTATAAATTTGAGTATTTTTTAGGACATATTTGTTATATAATTTCTTAAAAAGCTAATTCCTGAAAACGAATTTCTTTAATATAAGTTTAAACGTGGGGTCTGACATGCTGTGCAGCTTATTGGCATGCTGAAAATAATACTTTTGTTATGATAGATATCAAAATAAATGCAAAAAAAAACAAAAAAAGAACCAGGAGCACTCAGAGTGCTCCTGACTTTTTGAATAATCTCGTGCTCAGACAAACAAACGCCACAGAAAAGAAATACCTTCTTGGCAGAGGTCAGTTATTTAAGTGAAGTCAATTATTTTATTTTATTTTATTTTTTAGGTCGCTACCGGAAGTCGCAGGACTGAAGGTCCGCCTTCCTCCGCTGTTGCCGAGCAACCGAGGAAGCTTTTTTCCCTTTGCCTTTTCTCGTCTTGGTTTAGCGGCTTGCTAAGCGTCTTTACCACCTGCAACGGCGATGGAGGTCACCATGGACCCTCTGTTTCTTGCGCTGAGCTATTTCAGGAGGCGGAAACTTCAGCAGTGTTCGGACATTTGTACCAAAGTCCTCCAAGACAGTCCCTACGACCAGGTGTGTGGTGAAGTTAGCCGTCGCTGCTAACGCTGCTAGCGGTGGAGCTTTACAAGCTGCTGCATAATCCCGATTAGTTTACTATAAGTAGCACTGCGTTATTTGCTTTTTATTCACTATAGCATTAGCTACTTTGTTATTTTTTTATGTTGCTTCTATTCTTTCCTCTCCAGCATGCTGTTTTTTTGTTTTGTTTTGTTTTTTTCCCTTTTATACTCATGCTATCATCTTTATTCTTTTCTCACTGATTCTTTGCATACTGTCTTAAGGACTCATCCTTGCTTATCTCAGAGGTAATAAACACTGCAATTTATTTGTCTTTGCCATTCTGTTTAATGCCCACAATACATCAGAGTGTAACATGTGCAGTTTTAGTTAAATTTGAGTGCTTTTGTGTAATTCAGACATTGTGTCTCACAGGCTGCGTGGAGCTTGAAAACCCGCGCCCTCACAGAGATGGTGTACATTGATGAAGTTGACGTTGACCAGGAGGGAATTGCTGAAATGATGCTGGATGAGAACTCCATTGCACAAGTTGCACGTAGGTTTGAGGTCTTTCTCGGCACAAAGCCAAAAAAATAAATAGATAAAAAAAGTTTCTCACAGCAATTACTGAGTGAGCAGTTTTAAAATAATACAAGCCAACTCTCTTCCAGGTCCGGGTACATCACTGAGGCTCCCCGGAACGAGTCAGGGTGGAGGTCCCACCCCAGCTGTCAGGTACTCCGGAGGTTAATCACCATTGTTTTCATTATGCGGCGAAGGAGATGCTTGATTATTTTTTTCCCCCCTTTTTGATATTCAGGCCTATGACACAGTCAGGCCGTCCGGTCACGGGATTTGTGAGACCGAGCACACAGTCAGGGCGTCCTGGGACGATGGAACAAGCCATCAAAACTCCACGCACGGCAAGCACTGCTCGTCCCGTCACCGGTTGTTCTGGTAGATTCATTCGTTCGGGAACAGTGAGTGTCCACAAAAAAAAAGAAAAAACCTTTTCCACCAAACAAAACACATGATTCAGTCTATTCATATCAATCAGTCTTTGCCACATTTTGCACAACTTGTTTCCCTTGCCCCCCCAGGCTTCAATGTTAACCAACCCAGAAGGACCTTTTATAAATTTGTCAAGACTAAATCTGGCCAAGTATTCCCAAAAGCCCAGCTTATCCAGGGTAAGTCAGAAACAGTTTCCTCCAGCAGTTTATCAAAATAATTTCTCTTCACCTGTCAAATGATCAGCGCTTCCCTCTGCAGACGCTGTTTGAGTACATCTTCCATCATGAAAGTGACGTAAAAAACGTAAGTGTTGCTTTCGAGTGCGCTGTAAAGAAAATTGGTCGTTGTTTTTATGGTTATTTTATGGTTATTGAGGAAACGCTTTCCTGTGCAGGCTTTAGATCTGGCTGCTCAGGCTACTGAGCATGCCCAGTTCAAAGACTGGTGGTGGAAAGTTCAGCTGGGAAAATGTTACTACAGGCGAGTAGCTCGCAACTGTCTACAGTGTTCATGCGCAATGTTGTTTTCTTTATGCTGTTTTTGCTAATATTAGCTTTTTTTCCTGCTTCCTTAGGCTGGGTTTATACAGAGAAGCGGAGAAACAGTTTCGATCAGCTCTCAATCACCAAGAGGTGGTAGACACATACCTCCACCTTGCAAAGGTATTCACAAAACAGTAACAGCACATTATATATTCAAAAAAATCATCAACTGGAAGACTCTTGGGTGTGTCTTCTCATAGGTCTATCGACGCCTGGATCAACCAATAACAGCCCTCAACCTTTTCAAGCAAGGCCTGGACCACTTCCCCGGGGAGGTCACGCTTCTGACAGGAATCGCTCGCATCCACGAGGTGCAGTATGCCAGCTCTGAGCCCTCTCCATCTGCTGTCCCGATTCCCTTCTGAAACGAGATGTTTACCGTTTCTGATGGGATTCATTCTCAGGAAATGAATAACATCTCCTCAGCCACCGAGTACTACAAAGAGGTCTTGAAACAGGACAACACACACGTGGAGGCGATCGCCTGCATAGGCAGCAACCACTTCTACACGGATCAGCCCGAGATCGCCCTGCGCTTCTACAGGTCAGACGGTCTTTACGCCGAAAGATGTCATGCATTTGTAAAGTTCAGGGGGTGCGAAGTTAAGTTTGATTCAATATGCCTCTGCCTTTACTAGACGGCTGCTCCAGATGGGCGTATATAACTGCCAGCTGTACAACAACCTGGGCCTGTGCTGTTTCTACGCTCAGCAGTACGATATGACTCTGTCCTCGTTTGAGAGGGCTTTGGCTCTGGTAGCCAATGACGAAGAGCAGGCAGATGTCTGGTACAACATTGGACATGTTGCTGTGGTGAGTCAGCAGTTGCAGAAAAAAAAAAAGCCCAGAAGGTCTGCTGATTTGATTTCATGTCTCCATCCTTAACAAGGTCTACAGTTAAACAAATCAGATAATGATTTATAGGACTCACAAGACGGGGTTAAGCTCATGTGTTCTGTGTTTACAGGGCATAGGGGACTTGACCCTGGCATATCAGTGTTTCAAACTGACTCTGGCTTTCAATAATGATCATGCCGAGGCCTATAATAATCTGGCTGTACTGGAGCTGCGCAAAGGTCATATTGAACAGGTGAGCTGTGAGTCAAACCTTTATGTGATTCCTTTAATCAGATGATGAATACTCACGAGAGTGTTGTCTTGGTGTTCTCGTACAACAGGATTTTTTTAAAGGTTACTCTTGCAAAGCATAAATCCAACCAACAAGCCTTCGTTAACCAAGGCCTCTGCCATAAATTGTTTCAGAGTTCCTGTGGGATCGGATATCGTGAGATGTTTGAGATTATGTTAATTCGGTTACAGAGCGGGGCTGTCTGCTTGTTTGCAGTGCAGAGTCTTTCTTGTAGTTTCAACCAGCTGTCAGTTTTACAGCCCAAAAAGCAGAAATGGAATTAAAAACACAACACTAGAGTCTCGTGTTTAACAATGCGACAGGTTAGATGCTCTAAAACTGGTTTAGGTTTGTTCCCGTGTGACTGATGTTGTGATAAAATGTGTTTTGTGTGAGAGATAATTTTTGTTCTGATGTTTCTGATCCAGTCCAAAGCTTTCCTACAAACGGCTGCATCAGTGGCGCCTCACATGTATGAGCCGCACTTCAACCTCTCCATTCTCTGCGAAAAGGTAATAAATGCATCACCGTGTTGTCCGTCTGAGCTCTGTCATCAGCAGAGAGCAGTGACGTCGTAACAATTCCTTTAATATATTTGTCAAATGTTTTGTTTTGTTTGTTTGTTTTGTCTGTATCCAGATTGGAGACCTTCAGAGCAGCTACACTGCGGCCCAAAAGTCTGAGGATGCTTTTCCGGAGCACGTCGACACCCAGCAGCTCCTCAAGCAGCTTCGGCAGCACTTTGTGGTGCTGTGAGGGTCGAACACCATCAGGCATCCGAACACAAAGTGATGAAAGTAGTAAAAGGCGGGCACGTTAGTCAAACTGAAAACTCAGCAAAGGGGCGTTAGTTTTTATTTAATAAAACTTTATCTCTAAATTGCCATTTTACTGAGTACACCTTTGTCATCAGGTACTCAGTTAATATAAATTATATATTTATGAGTGCCCTTTACCCCACTAGAAATATGTCGGACATTTCTAATAAGGATTTTGCACAAAATATGTACAGAACCACAGGTAGTAATAGTAGTTTGTTTTGCTTTATAAGCAATTCTCTCTACAAACTTCAAATGCATCAAAACACAGAAATGCAGAGTTTCAGTAAGCTTAGTTTTATTGTTTATGTGAGGATAGATGTTTTGTTTCACCCAACGTAGGACTTGAATTCATACGAAATTCACAGCATGTGATCCAGATGTTTTTCTGAAATGTTGGAAACTGAAGATCAGTAATATATCTGTACATAACGAAGGGACATTTTTTTGGTTTCTTACAATAAAATGATTCACATTCATGTATTTTCTGAAGCATTTTTTAATGTTAGCCTTCTTTGCCATTTTATAGACTATACTGACATGACAATAACGAAACAAGCCTTTTTTTAATGCAATTAAATCTGAATTTAACGTGGTTTTTCCCTCCCCTGTTTGCATTAACCCATAGCCCTTGGTGACATTTCACAGATCCACTTCAGGTTGTAGTTGCACGGTGCATCATTCCAAGACAGGAAGGGGTTGCTATGGGGATACACAGCTGCACAGTCCTCGTTGTTGTGGTTGTTCGGCTCTCCGACATTCCAGTACCTGCAACAAATGACAGGTAGCTTCGCTGAGCTGCGATTTCCGCTCTCACACACTGTATTTAAAAGCAAGTGTTCATTTTCAAGAGCCGTATCACCACAGTGACGAGGAGGAGAATTTAAGACACTGACAATGATCTTTTGAATCAAAGTTTTACCCCTCAGTCAGTCTCATCCCGTCAATCCATTTCCAAACTCCTTCCTCTTCTGTGTCTCTCAGTCCGATCCAGAAGCCATTCTGGTAAAATGAGCCGGAGGAGTCCTGATTGTTCTGTACCAGCTCGGTTATTGCCAGCTGGCAACAAAGAAAACACCAATTTTACTGCACATGAAGTATGTTCGATTCGGTAGCAGCTGAAGAGTCTTACAGTTTTCTCTCTGCTGTCGATGATGGCCAAGTCGCTGCCCCGCTTCTGGCAGAACTGTCGGGCCGCCTGCCACGTCGTGCGGTAAGCCGTGTTGGAGAGCGGGAAGTAGAAACAGCGTGAGCTCAAGAAAGTCCATCCAGGCAAGCAGTGTCTGCAGCCCTCACCTGAAACCAAAGAGAAAAAGAGATCACGGTGTGTTGGCCGAGTCCCAGCAACAACAGGTAACACGCTTACAGCAAATAAGTCTCTCACTTATCATCGGCAGGTGGGATTTCAGTGATGCAGTTTCCATGTGAATTTTGTCCACCTGCTTTTGGTACTCCTTGGCTCTCCTGTCCAGGTGGTCCCGCTCCCACTTGGTGACCTGCTGCTGTCTGCGCTCCGTCTCCAGCTGCTTCTGGGCTTCATCCCTGCTTCGGACCGCAGCATTGTAGGAAACCTGCAGTTTGGCTATCTCTCTGTTCAAGTCCCTCACAATGTTGCCGTCAGTAAGTTTTCTGTCTGCAATCAGTGCAGACACAGTGTTAGAAAATGAATGAAGGACTGGGGGGGAAATAATAAACAAAACAAACATTTTCCCCACTTAATAATGACAAGTTGAACTTAGTTATTTGAAATATAGATATTAAAAAAACTATATTTACAGATTTAATGGATCCTATGAACAATAGGTTGTGCTATAAAATGGTTAAACTGCAGCAGAAAGTGTATGTATGTATATATATATATATATAATAATAACAATAATTGAATTAACTTATGTTCTGGATTGAGAAGCGAATAGATGATAGATGTAAAAAAATAAAAAGAATAAAAAACTCTCATAAAAGATTTATTGTGAAAATCCTGGCACATCACCGTTCTTCATGCTACTACATTAGATGTCTTTGTGTGTGCATAATAATTGGTATACATATGTTTAAATAATACATGTTATTTGTAAAAAAACAAGCAAACAATATACTGTTTTGTTGATGCAAAAGTGCATCTGTATTGTTTTTATATTTTCACCAGTGTGTGTGTGTGTGTATATATATATATATATATATATGAGTCAGATGGCACACGGGGATTTACTTTTACAGATTAAAACTGTGAAACTAAAAGAAGACATTAAATTTTAAAGCTAAAATCAAAGAGATTCATCAAAGCTGATGAGTTACAGGGCTTGAAGTCTGCAGCTATCTGATAATTATCTGTCAAAGTTATATTTTTTACATCAACTACTGTCACTTAACATTATAAAGTATATAAAATAAATGCAAACTTTAAGTAGCAATAGTTGTCTAATGTGGTTAATTTTTACATTGGCTGACTATTGCAGTGTCATCATGTGATAAATATTTGTCTTGCCCAAAGCTACTCATCAATAAATCCTCATTTCACAATTAACTTTATCGATCACGGTCAAAACACGACATGTTATCAGCTTTAAGTTTGATGTAGTTTTGGGTTAAAACAACTTACAGTAGATTCCAAGGCCAACGTTAACCGCCAGCAGGATGGCAGCGAGCGCCGCCAGGCTCACGGCGAGCAGCTTGTAGTGGTGCAAACTGAACTCAGGTCTCAGTGTGCACATGGTCACTGCTCAGGACATTTACTAATCAATATCAAGGGCATGGGCGCTACAAAGACAATGCCTAATTATCAAAATAGTAAAAAAAAACTGATGAATGTTCAGTAAGTCAACCATGTGTGTTGACTTTTTCTAACATATGAGCAAAAACATGATTCAATAACCTATGTCCTATGTTTCAGTGCAGTTTTAAAACCTGATACAGCTCATTATTATTATTATTATTATTATTATTATTATTATTGTTATTGTTATTATTATTATTATTATTGTTATTATTATTAATATTATTTAATACCTTGCTGTTCCTGGTTTGAGTGCAGAGGAAGTTCATCCTCGGTGGATTCGACAGAACCGCCGAGTTTAACGTAGGAGCCGGTCGTAGTTTCTTTCTCCTCCATTTCTGATCGCTGATATGAGAGGAGTGGACGGGATTTTCCAGCAGAAATTGTTTGTCAGGACGTTGCCCTGTGAGTGTCCGCCTGTGTGTGTGTGTGTGTGTGTGTGTGTGTGTGTGTAACATCGCACACAGAAAATCCAGTTCTTCTGTTAAAAATTTACAGAGGGTCACTTTGAGAGCCATCCTGCCCTCCAAAACAAGACAATGGTGAATTTATTTGAAACCATTTTACTTGTTTAGTGATTCAAAAATTGTTTCCTTTAAACATATTTTTAACACAAGCGTTTCTTGTTACATTTAAAAGCATTGCTGTGACCTCATTTATTCAGCCATTTAAATAAAATAAAGTATCTACTGTTACTAACTCATGCAATATGTACAGTTTGTATCACACACAACATAAATGAACGTGTGTCTAGTCGCAGTTCATGCATCAAAAGCATTTTTATTTTGATTTAATCCTTTTTATTCATCATTTCCTCTGCCATAGGTGTGTAAGACAGTTCAGATTCTCCTTGGCTCCATCTCACAGATCCAGTTCAGCTGATTCTGCTGGCAGTTTCCACTGTACCACGTCTTCATACTGTCAGCGTCGGAAAGAAACGCAGCACAGGTTCCACTGTGAGCTTCGCTGTTCCTGGGCTCCCCAGCTCTCCAGTACCTTTATGGTAAACAAGACCTATTTAGGGTTTATCTCCACGTTATTCGCGAGTGAAAGTGGTAATGCTCACATTGTGGCCTCCTCGGTCTTGTTATTCACCCACAGCCACGCTCCCTGGTTTTCCGTAGCCGTGAGGCCGATCCAGAACCCGTTCATCCACCACATGCTGCTGCTGCTCTGCAGCCTTGGAAAATTGACATTAAGGCTTAGCTGTAAAGAAAAAACACAAATGAAAATGAGATAATTCTTTAGAATTGAGCCCAAGCAATAAAGGAAAAGACTAAACAGCTGAATGAGGTGAGACTTCTTTTATCTTTGTCTACTCCCAAGGATAAGAAAATGTCACAGCCTTTTAGTCTTCAAATTGTTTTTTATCTGTCATTGTATTCACCTGTTCCTCCAAGCTGTTGATCACCACCAAGTCACTGCCTTTACTGACGCAGTCCGCCCTGCTGTCTGACCAGTTCTTTCTTGAGGCAGCGTCAGATTTGGAAAAATAATAGCAGCCTGTTTTCAGCAGCACCCATTCCAGAGGGCATCTGCCACAGTTTTTCTCTGTTTTAATGAGAGCTCGAGACGTTAAAAGCCTTTCCTAAAAACGTTTTCAGGACTAATTGCAGCATAACGTCTATATATGTGTTTCTATGGAGGAGAAAGTTGGACTTTTTCCACCTAAGAAAGGTTTTTGTGCCTCCTTTCTTACCCAGGACAGTTCTGTTGGATTGCAGGTTTGTCTTCTCTGCTTGCAGATTCCTGATTCTTTGCTCGAGGCTGTCGGTGAGGGCCTTCTTCTGCATCACTTCCTGCTTTATTTGCACAAAGTCAGCACGCTCTTTCACCAGGGCTCTCTGGAACTCGGCTTTGGCTTTCACGATGGCCGTGTGGTTGCGGAGGAAGTTCATCTCCAGGATGAGGGGCGTAGCTGCTAAATCAGAAACCTGGAGGTCTTTTGCATTCGCACCTGACGGATAAGAACAACGTAAGAGAAAACAAGCCTTCGCAAAACTGGTTATTGTTTCTGTCAGTTTACCACTTTGACCCAGACATCTCAGCAACTACTAGAAGGATTACTGTGGCATTTGGAGGAGGCATTTATATCAGCCGAAAGATAAATCCTACTTATTGTGATGATGTTCTGACCTTTTCTGCAGCACCACCACTTCCATCGTCATCTATCCAGTGAAACATCTCAGCTTAAAGCTAATGAAAACACGAATTAACCATTTAATGGTTAATATATCTGGTATCGGAATGGAGAAGCTGGCAAAGAAAATAGATTGATGGATGGATGGATATCTGGTATTTTATGTTGCCTTTTAGATTTTTGTGTGAAAGACTTTTCCTGTTTTTTTTTTTTCTCGTTTGTATCCCTGCACCACCAACGGTGTCCAGCACTCACTAACATCAAACGTGACTGACAATAAATCTAACATCACAAAAATTTTTGGAAGATTTGCTTTTGGGAAACCAGGTGATTAGCATCACCTGAAACTGGTTGGAAATGTTGCGGCAGCACATTCAAGTCTTAAATTGAACATATTTTAGAGAATGTTGGGCTGCGGGTTGGAAAACAAGATCAATATCAGGAAAATATGAACAATGGCTTTTTAAACAAGAGCACGCCAAAACAGGCCACCTGACATCTAACAAAGAGTAGGTTCTCTGATTTGTGATACAGAGGCTGTATCCAGGTTGTGTAAGTGATGCCGTCTTCGTAATTCAGCGCATAAAAGTGGCAACAACAGGTTGAATTTTGGCCACAAACAGTAAACAGTTCTTGTTTCTGAAGAAAAAGAATTTGTTTCAGTGAAGATTTCTTTCCAAATTATTTTGAGCAGTATTTTTAGATCTTAAAACAGCATCTGACTTTACGCTTGTCCATATACAAAAAAATAATAAATGAAATGAAACAAACTGGCATGGGAAGAAGTAGAAATTGCGATCTTTTATTCATCCAGGATTTACAGGATCTCCAAATCTTTGTTGGTCAGACTATAATAAGTGTGCAACTTTTGTATCTTCTACCAAAATGTCATTAAATTTAGATATTTCTGTTTTATTCAGTTCTGTGTTGAAGAATAACTATTATTACACTGAAATGAGTGAACTCAAGTTTATTAAAATACAGTTTACATAAAAGGGCTTCAGAGGAGAGTGCAAGTAATAAAAATGTTGTTATGATATAATGTCAGTTTTGTGATTTATGTTTCACAAAGCACTGGCTATATATATATATATATATATATATATATATATATATATATATATATATATATATATATATATATATATATATATATATATATGAGTTAATAAACTAGTAGTGCACATATAAACTCTTATACTCACAGTAAACCCCGATGACAGCAGCAGCTATCAGCAGAGCGGCGTTGAGCAGGCCCAGACTCAGTATAACCAGCCGGTGGTGTTGAAAGCCAAATCCAGCTCTGTCTGCAAACATACCTTCAAAACGTTCCCATTAGTGTTAATCTTCAAAGCTCATTCTGTCTTTAGAAAGTCTTAAAGAAAAAGAGCTTTTTATTGTGACGATTTCACCCTCTGACAGGTCACAGGGGGATTAGTCGGTTTAAAGAGCACATTTTCAAAATACTCGTGAAGATATTTAAATTTTATACAAAGCTAAAAAAGGTAAGATCCAGAGAGAAGTAAAAAAAAAGCCTTTGTGTAAAAGGAGTCAGACAGAGGAGGCTGGAGTAAAGTTTGTTGTGAAGTTTACCTTGTCCAAATGTTTGGCGATGAGAACGCAGACCCTCATCTGTGGTTAAGTCTTGATAAATCTTCCCATCGAACGACATCTCTCCCCTTCGTTTTTGACAGTGAGTCCTCCACTATACCGCTGCAAGTAGCACCTATTGATCTGTTTGTCTCTCCTGCTCAAACTAGCGATAAGGTGTGTGTGTGTGTGTGTGTGTTTGATTATGGTAAAAAGAAAAAAACGAATGGGACTAACTGCACAGAAACCCACGGGGACAGAGGCGAGTAATTCAGTTGTAATGGTTCAGCTTGTGTTTGGATCTGCTGTAATTTGTTACCATAAATCAGTTTTAATTTATTAAATGCTTTTTTTTTTTTTTTTTTTTTTTTTTAAAAAAGGACTTTGCTTTGTAGACAGGTAATGACTCACCTCTGGGGTAGAGTTTCACAATCTGCTTCTCTGGAGCCTCTTTTATTCAACATCTACACGCTTCCACTGATTTTGTCAAAAGCAGCAAAACAAGGAATTTATCTTAGCAGACATTTAGGCTATTTTAGTGCCTTATAAGCACTTATTAAGTGTCTTAACCAAATTAACAATTGTATGTTGAGTTTTTCTTAACTAAGCAAAGACAAAAGACAGATAATTGTCTTCAAAGCCAAAGAAGAGACACCATTTGTTCTCAGTTTTAGTCTTTATTGCTAAAAAAACACAATCTAAGCCAGACAAATGTTTATTTTTCATTATGAAGCAGACCTTTATTTCAAAACCCACATTAAGTCAGTTATAAAATATGTCTTTCGTCACTTACCAAGTATTAAACAGATTTCTGTAGAGTTTTTTGTCATTTATTTTCCTAAACAGTCCTTCTCCAAACACAACACCAAGACCAAAGTTTCTAAGGGCCGCTTATCCAAAGTTGACTCTAAATTACTTTAAATTATTCAGAGCTAAAACATATTTCAGGTTTTAATGTGTGCTGTTAACTTTCAAGGTATCTTCGGTCATCTGAGACAAGTTTTTCCTTCTGTTACCGGGTCAAACCAGGCTTAGAAAAACAGTTTTTTAAAAAGTTGTATATGTATATAGCCTTCCCTATTGGCCACCTTTAATTAATTAAACCATTAAAAGACTGATTATTAACTGTCACTTCACTGTGTCTCACAGTTTGTCTGATTTGTTTTTTTGATCGTTTTATGTTTTATGTAAATCATTCATTGTTGAATCGTGCTTCGTGTTTACAGACGTGGACAAATTTGATCACACTCTCGCGTTAAAGAAAGAAAAACCCACTTGTTGCCAAAAAAACTGCAGTTTTGTTACATCTGTCCAAAAGTGGCTTATTACTTTTGTCAGTTTCCAACTTTTTCAGTGACCACTGTGGGTTTTTTTTCTTTCTTTCTTTAACACAAGGTTACAAACTAATTTGTGCCAGTCTGTATCTTTCCTTTGCCCTCTTATAGCAGTGATGACTGCACATCTTCAAATAATAGTATAAGCGACACAGCGCATGCAGATTTGCAGATTGCCAGACGTCTCAGTTTTGTGAGACAAGCATAGTGAGCTCATACTGTATTTACAGCATAGATTGTTTCCCTCAGCAACTGAAGCTTTTAACTTATCGAGGTTGGTGCTTTTTCACAAATCCAATTTTGTAGATCACTGCATTTCAAGTCATTCCAAGCCTTGAAGAAGTTTATGCTGGGAAAGATTTCTGCACAGTCCTCGTTTTTATCGTAGTCGTTTGGTTCTCCGTCTTGCCAGTACCTGAAACAAGCAGCAGGTCACTCTACAGGGACGCGTCATGGAGCTTTGTCACAGAAAGATGAGACGGTGTTGTGAGCATGTGCAAAAAGAAGTCAAATCCACATAAATTTGTAAGTATTCAGTGCTGAAGAGTTCAGAAAATGCCACCAGTAGTCAGAGATTTCTCGTGTATAAAAGCTGATTATTGGAACTGTTCACTGACCAGAAACAAACCCTGCTGGATGTTCCTCTAAATTATTGTTTTCAGTCTAAAATCTTACCCTTCATCGAGCACAGTTCCATCCAACCACTTCCAAGTCCCCTCCTCCTGAGAATCTCTCAGCCCCATCCAGAAGCTTTTTTGGGTCTTCGAGGGATCTTGGTGGCTCAACAAGTAATTTACAGTTGCATTCTTACAGAGAAGAAGCAAACTCAGTTATTTAAACGATATCAAAATATAATGATCATCGTGTCCAGAACTAAAAACTAACCTCTTTGTCTTTGCTGTTGATGATTATAAGGTCTCCTCCGTGGATTCGGCAGAAGTCTCGGGCTTTTAGCCACGATTTGAGTCCACCATTGTCAGCGAAAGAGAAGTAGTAACACACTGAATTCATCAAGATCCATCCAGGAGGACAGTGTTTGCAGCTGACGGCTGTTGCAAAAGACAATAATGCACGTCAAAACAAATCACGCCATCCTATTGTTTGTTTTTATAAAATAAAAGTTTTCTCACTAATCTCTGGTAAGCGTGTTCTCAGTTTGGCCAGGTCCTTTGTGACCGTATCAGCCTGCATTTCGAAGTCTTTGCGTCTTTTTGTCTGATGCTCCAGTTCCCAGTTGGTTTGTTGCTGCCGGTTCAGCTCGCTGTCCAGCTGCATGTGGGCGCCCTTCATGGCTCCGATCGCAGTCTTGTAAGACTCCTGGAGCTCACCCAGCTCTTTGCCGATGCGTTCAGTGTCTTTGAGTGTGAGGTGGGTATCTGTGAGGTTGCTGTCTGTAAGTGTATAAATAAAACTGCCTGTAATAAAGATTTTTTTTTTCTTTTTTCCTTCTTACACTGCATAACAACTTTTAAAAAGGGGTCATATTTCAGTGCAGGATGAATATTTAGGTTTTTAATCCCAATCTGCAGATCAAACTTCCAAATGTTACCAAAAAAAACAAGGAATAATAAAACAGTGGCTATGAATTTATGTATAAACACTGTTAATTAAATACATTTTGATAAAACTGACATGGTTGGTTAGTTGTTTAATTCATTAATAGAAAGTATGTAATGCTTGTGTTTAGTTTATTCTGTTTTCATGGTAATTTGTTTCTCGTAGTTAAGCTTTGTGTTTCTGTAGCTCTGTGTGATATGTTATTGGGATTCTGTCTTGTTTCCTGCCCTCAGCTCAGTAGTTCTCCAGTCAGCCTGTCACGCCCACCTACACGAGTCACCTGTGTCCACTTCCTTGTCAGCTTCTGTCTTTACATCCTGTTCTTTAGCTTCCATTGCTCCCTCATTCATTTGTTTCTGCTTGATGTTGTTATCATCGCTTCTTGTTCCTCGCTGTCTCTTAAAGTTTTCGTTTTGCTTGCTGCCACATCGGCCTTTTCTTTTCCTTTTTTGTTCATAAATCGTTTTTTGTTAACTCCACACGAGTCTGCATTCTGGGTTTGCTTTGCACCATCATAACACCGATAACCTGAATTTTCCTTTTTTATTTTTTTTTTTCATTGGATGCTTTAAAATGAATTGAACATGGGTTTCTGACTCGTCGATATTTTACTGAACTGAGGAAGTTAAAAGCTTCAGGAGATTATTTGTTCATAAGAAAAAGTAACTCACAATGAACACCCAGGCTGATATTAACTATCAGCAGAACAGCAGCGAGAAGCATCAGGATTACTGCAGCCAGTCTGCTGCCTGTCCCTGGACTCGTGCGGAACAAAGACGCTGGACAGAAAAATAATAAAATGTTAAGAAAATAAACTACGCCAAGACACATTTTGAATGCATCTCAATGATGTTGAGCTTTATGTTCTAATATACAAGCTTTATCATTTTAAATCATAAAATCTTTGTTTAATCCATGCTGCAGGTAAAAAGAATTACAGTTCAACATATTTTTCAGCACTATTTCAGAACAAATTTCAGCAAACTCAAGCTAAAGTGCATTTAACAGACCTGTAACTTCTCATACCTTGCAGTTTTTGTTGGTTAGACTGGCTGTAAGTTTTCAGCTCATCATCCTCCAAGTCCTCCTGACAAATCAGTGTGTTAAATCCACCATCAGGGTCCACCTGGGGTTCCTTCTTCTCCATTATTGCTGTTTAGTTGTCGAGTGCAAAGTCATATGAATGAAGTTCTGTGAGTACCTAGTCCAGCAATGACATGCACTCGTCAATAAAGAAGAGAACAATGGGCAGAGAAGAAAAAAAAACTGAACAGTGTTTTAAATCCTGTCAAAATTAACTGGATTAAAGCAGTTCATGAAAAAACAGAAGTGAAAATACGTTTGGGCAATTTTTCCAAGGAAAAAACGAGATGTAGTGGTATCTCCTTCCTCTTTTATTTTTGCCCAATCTTTGGTGATTCATTAAAAACATGTTGGAACACTTATTTTTCTTCAGTTCAATTCATCTGAATGCTGCCAGTGAGTGTCGCTGGTTAATGAATTCCCACCACAAAGACGAAAGGCACTGAGGTTTTTTATTGCTTGAACTGGTGCTTCTGTGGTAGAATTTTTTTTAAAAAAGGCCGCTAACAAAGCTTCCCTAAACTCTCACAGCAAACGCTTTGCTGGGTAAACTCTACTTTGAGGTCAGACTTTTATTATGTCCCTGCACCTTGGATTATTGTCACTAAATAAGCATCATGCTTTCTAGTAGGAATTAAATTTGTCCAGGCACAAAACAAAAAAAAAACAATATCATGGATGTTTAAAATGGTTCATTCTTGTTTCAGAATGCCATCTTGTTAAATTGTTGCAAGGTGAATATATCTGTTAAAATAAGTTTCTGATCATTTAGATTAATCCCCTGATTCTAAACCCAGAATATTATGCCCAAATCTTTAGTGTTGATTTTATTTTTGTGTTGTGTTGAATTGATTTTGCTTTGATGTATATTTTTGAAATCTTGTAATGAAATCTTAAAAAGCAAATTTAGTCTTATTGTTGTAAGAAGGTTTGATGGGAGTTCCCTGTAATGAACAGATTCAGCCCTCAGCTCGAGATCTGATCAATGATAATTGTGACTCAAATACTCTAATTACTTATTCCTATAAGATGCAATCAGTTTAACTGATCAATTTCTTAAAAAAACAGGTGAGTTCATCCTGAAAATGACTAAAAGTCTCTAAACTGTGATCAGTCAATCCACTGGAAAAAAGTTTATAAATAAGTGTAAAGAATTAGTAAAATCCAAAGGAAAAACATCTAATTACCCTAAAGTTTATAAATTTTATTTTATTATATATATCTGTTAGCAGCCGGGCCTGCTGGTGTCAAGTGAAGAGAGCTTTTTTAAAATTATCTGGCATGCACAAAGTCTGACCTCTGAAAACGGCCAAGAAAAAAACCTTACCAGTTCAAAGAGAAATTTAAAGCAAAACTACAACTTGTGATAAGAGAACAGCCTCTTTGGAATGAGAAAATAAGACTTTTAGAGAGAATATGCATGTCTGATACTTATGAAAGACATTCCAGGGCTAAAAACTTCTTTGGCTAAAAATCATCCCACAAAAAACTAAAAAAAGAATCAGAAAAAAAACTGCTCTTATTTACACATTTAAGATCATTATGTTCTACAAGCTAAACATTGTAGTTTTGGCTGTTTTTATTTATTTAGTTTATTACAGTTGGTTTTTCAAAAGGTGCTTATTGATAATCTGATAATCTGAGGCTACCTGAGGCTAAATGTAAATCAACAAGGTTTCATCAAGCTCAGCATGTTTGCAACTCCAAAAGGAATTGGAGGTATACAACAGTATAACAAACAGATTTATTCATTTTAATTTGAACATTCAAAGGCGTAACACGCAACATTAAAGACCACAGATTAAGTCTTTATAAGTGTTATCAGCATCATTATTTGTTTTAATCTACAGAAGGGCTTTTAGAATCAGTTGAACTCAGTTTCACATATCCACTGTAATTGTTTCACCATGCAGCGGGCATCGTAACGTGTCTTCCACGGATTCTCAGGACCATAAGTTGCAACCGCACAGTCCTCTCCATTGTGCAAGTTATTCGGCTCCATGTCCATCCAGTACCTTTAAAACAATCAAAGTGTTTACAACAATCACTGACGAGGACTGATGATGATTAGAAAACCCTCTACACCTCATACCTGCTCTCCACCTCTGTGACATTATTAATCCATGTCCATGTCCCTTCTGCGTCCATGTCAGTGAGGCCGATCCAGAATCCATTTGACCAGACATCTCTGCCACTTTTCATGTCTTCAATGGTGTGACTCACAAATTTCTGCGCAAGCACACATATTTTCGGTCAGCCTGGGCAGGTCAGATGCAGATCCCCCTTCTTTCTAGCTTTTTTTTTTTTTAAACCCACCTGCTCCTCCTGGTTATCAATCACAATGAGATCAGAGCCACGTCTGAGGCAGTCTGCTCTGCTGTCATTCCAGTTCTTCTTCCTAGAAGAGGATTCAGTGTAGGAAAAGAAGTAGCAGGACGAGTTGAAGACAGTCCATCCAGAGGGGCATCTACCACAACTTCCATCTGAAACAAAGAAAATATTTCTTACCCTATTGAGTTTTACTGTACTACGAATAAAAACAATGAAAAGGAAGCTGCATAATTAGAATATAACTCATCTGTGTCTGACCTAAAGCTGATATGTTGGCCTGCAGGCTCGTCTTCTCAGCTCGCAGGGCTTTAAGCTGTCTCTGATAGCCATCGATCATGATCTCCTGCTGCTTAATTTGCTCCTTTAGTTGCGTGTGGTTTTTTATCGCCATATCCAGTGCTCTCTTGGCCTCCTCTTTGGCTTCGATCACATCGCTGTGGTTGCTACGGAGAAAGGTGAGCTCACCGATCAGCTGTGAGGCCGCCGAGTGGGAAACCTGGAGCGAGTTTTCTTTAATTCTGGCACCTGAATGAGTCAAGAGTCAAGAGTTAAGTCTGTAAAACTCTGTGCAGTAATGTATTAAATAATTGTAATAATCCAGTATTCCAATTTACAAACTCAGGTTTGAGGTTAAAATGTTTAACATAACTCTGTTTATATGATTATCGGCGCTTTAATTGTGTAAAACTATTACCAACGATGCATATGGATGTGAAAATGGAGCAATGTTTTTGAAATCAAGTAAGAAGTGTCCATTCAGCAGTTTTATTTAAGTAAAATTCCACCAAACAAGGAAATGAAACTTTTTCTGTTTTTTAAATTGTTATACTTACAGCTCACACCCAGAACAACAGCAGAGATGATTAACACAGCATTCAGGAGTCCAAGACACAGAATAATCACTCTGTAATTTGCACAGCTACTTCCATCTGTGGTCATTAAACACAATAATAAGGTCATTTATTGGGCTTTAACAGAAAATGCATTTGGAGCATTTGGTGAAAAAGCATGTTCCCATTTTACAATTATTATTGTACTGCATGTTCACTTGAAGCATCAAGATCACATAATAATTTTTTTTAAAAAGTCATTAAAGAAAAAACACAATCATACCACGTCCAAACATTTTGTAGTGATGGTGTCTGGCTTCCTTGTCTTTTGTCTGTATGTGTGAAAGCTCCATGACTGCGGCGCTGCAGGTTCTGCTCACTGATCTGTGGTCAGCACCTCTTTTATACCAATAAGCGGAAGACTAATAGCATGATGTAACTGCATGAAGCTGTCACTGTAGGAGACTCCATGCAGGAGCAAAGATTAATCCATGTAATATGGTCTCCCTGCCACATGGCACCCAAATCTCCCCATGTATCCTGTAAAGAAGGATCATGATGCTAAAAACAGAAGGAAACTATGTTTCTTCCAGTGCCCATTATGCTATGAACAGTGGTAACTGCAGCAGTGGTAACAATAAACTCAGTCAAAGCTGACATTTTTCTTTCCCGTTTCGTTATTTTCCATTGTCCAGCAGGCTTGTTCTATACGTGTCCTGGTGGCCTAATTTTACCCGATACGTTCATTCCGAAAACCTTCCTGCAAGTTTGTTTGGAAGAGTTCTGTTTTACTAATTTTACAAGTGAACTGTGCATCATCTTAAATGACTCCATTTTAACAATCAGCACCAGAACAACCAGGAGTTTCCACTTTAAGCAATGTTTTTTTTGTCAGACCCAGACGACTGGGCATCTGCGTCTGACACAAAGTGTGCATTTAAAATATTAAATTAGTTTAAAAATTAAATGTGCCAAGATGTGCATCATGCACATACAATCTGCTCTCATTGGATAGATAGATAGATAGATAGATAGATAGATAGATAGATAGATAGATAGATAGATAGATAGATAGATAGATAGATAGATAGATAGATAGATAGATAGATAGATAGATAGATAGATAGATAGATAGATAGATAGATAGATAGATAGATAGATAGATAGATAGAAAAAACAAAATATAATGGAGTGTAAAATTGTTTTTAAACTTTATATGACATTAAACAGAATTTTATCTATGTGAATTACATCTGCTGTGAGTACCTGTATGCTAGTATAAAGAGGAAGAAACTAAACTCTTATTTATAAATACTGATCTACTTATTTTATGCTAATTAGATAGTATTTGACAGTTTCCGGGTCTGAGCTTAAGGAGGACTGACGGAGTAGTTGTCATTATATTGTTGCTTCGTATCCAGCGACAACTTCTTTTTAAAGCACTTTTAACCTTAGTGTCTAAAATGCAGATGTGTTAAAACTCTTAAGGCATAGTAACAATGACTACAAAGTTCAGAGTTTGCACTTTTTAGGTGGAGACGTTCTTTCGTTGCGCTAACTACTTAGCTGAAATCAAGCTAGCAGTTAGAACGGACCGGAAGTGCTCCCGGAAATGAGCTGTGTTTCTTTTCGCCGTAAAATACGCCACAGGCGCGTTTCAAGCTGGAAGCTTTTGTTTTGAAAACCCCAAGAAAAGTTGGCTCCGCGTCGCCATTTCAATGTCCCCTACTTGACGTTTGTGTAACTACATTAGTTGCACTATTTTGGCTACGATATTTATATTTCTGGTTTTCGACGTTTTCACGTGCGGCTTTAGGGGAGTTTGGTTGCAGTTTTCACTCCGGCAGGTCCGTTTCCGTGACGCCATGTTCCACGCGCGCGCGGCTTTACGCGAGGGCTTCGAAAAGCGTCGTTAAAGTTAGGCCTTTCTCGGGTTATTTCCATCCCCGCCCGCCTTGTGTTGACAAACCCCCCCGCCAGGGCAAAGAAAAAAAATGTCTCTGGATGAGTACGAGAGGCATTTCGACTCGCTGAACTCGGATTTGGGCGGCGGGGCGGTCAGCGAGCGGTCAGCTTCGGGTACGTTTAATGGCGAAGAGGAGAAGCTGCATTACATTCCCATCCGGATCCTCGGGAGGGGGGCGTTCGGCGAGGCTACTCTGTACAGAAGAACAGAAGTAAGTCTGGTCCTGTCTCTGTCTCAAGCCGCTTTTAAACCCGTTTAAAACACACACAGGGCGCAGAATAACACGCATGCTGATGTGGGCCCACAATTAGTGTTTCCTGGGTGAATTAAAGGGCGAAGAATCGGGTGAATTATTTAATAAACATCACGTGTTTATGAGCTGAGGCGCTCACTGTTCCTCTGTTTACACATAGTTGACATCAGTTGTATTTCTTGTGCTTAACTTTTTCATTTTATTGTAACTGGCTGCACACATTGCAACAAAAAATGTCCTGTTAAGCCCAGAGAAATGCACACCCCTCTTGCACAAAAAAGGTTTTATTTATTTGTTATTTATTATATATGTTCCACTGAATTCTGTCAGCATTTAGGACACAAATATTTAATAACACACAAATATAAAACATTCAAATTGTTTTGCATCATCAGATGTTTCCTTTGCGATGACTCCTCCCCCCTCTCTGTCATTTTGCTTGTTTTATTGTCTTTTTTTAGTATTGTTTTTTTGCTTGATATAGATCAATTAATCAAATAGTATTTGCCACTTTTTACAAATCAGCCATCGGCTGCATCAACCAGCTTGTAGACCACAATTTATTTATTCTTTTAATCAACAGGTCTTTAATCTTCTACTGAGATGCAGTTATGTTATCACTCCCAGTCAGAAGACAAAAGCATGCAGTGTTTATTGGTTTTGATTTTACTTTCTTAAACTATAAAACTAAAGTAATCACTTAGCTCTACAACCCTCCTTTTTTAAAAGTTAAAAGTATGTTTTGAAGCTGTTCTGTGTCTGTTTCTGGCTCTGAATCAAACAGAATAAAGTAAAAACGATGAGCGATATCAGGCTTTTAGGAGAGCAAGATGCCCACAGGTTTATAGAAAAGTGGGGATGTAAATCCCTTCATGCTGATTCAGGTGGTAATTCTGGGGTTGAACAAAAGTCTACGCTAAAATGAAACTAAATATGGACTTAAAGTAGAAGATTTTAATTGTCTCATGCTGGGCTCGTTCCACTTTCCGTTACACCAACTGAGCAGCGCTGAGTTTGTTTCCCCGTTTTATCACATAATCAGACTCTTCTAAGTGTTGTCAAACATACATTTATTTAAGTTAGGCAATTAGTGTTTTAATTTTGTTAAACAAAAAATACATAAAGGCGGAAAAAATAAAACCTGGTGCTTTATATCAGCTATCGGCTTTTTGCAACTTTTAAACACCTTTTAATACTGGTTCTTTTTCTGTCTTATTTGTCATGCACAAATGAAAACACCTTGTGGGTTGGTTTTGCGTCTTTACATGTAGTTTTTTGTTCAGCTTGTTTTATTTCTTCTGTGGCCCATGACTGCTCGGGTGCTTCAATCTGTCAAAGATGCGACAAAGACGAATAGGTCCCCTGTTTGAGCCGCTGTCTGTTATGTTTATTTTTTGCCCAGGACAACTCCCTAGTTGTGTGGAAGGAGGTGGACCTGAACTCGCTCTCGGAGAAGGAGCACCGGGATGTCATGAATGAAATCAGCATCCTCTCCATGCTGGAGCACAACAACATCATCGCCTACTTCAATCACTTCATGGATAAAAACACTCTGCTCATTGAGCTGGAGTATTGCAATGGTAAGAAATGCACTTTTGAGTCCCCTCCACGCGCTGCTCATCAGGGGAGAAACACTAATTAGGTTTGTCGTCGCAGGAGGAAATCTGTATGATAAAATTGTTCAGCAGAGGGGGAAGCTTTTCCCTCAGGAGGTACGTGTGCACCATTGTAGGCGGTTTATTTAAAACCTAATTAATTTTAGTCGTGTTATTAATCTTTAAAACGTTTCTGTAGATTGTTATATGGTACCTGTATCAGATCACCTCAGCGGTGGCCCACATTCACAAGGCTGGAGTCATACACAGGTGAGGTGTTTGACCGTTCATTGAAGGAATCTGTCAATTAGATTTTCTTTTGTGAATACGTGGTTTGTTTTTCTTTTAGAGATATCAAAACTCTGAACATTTTCCTGACCAAGACCAACCTCATTAAGCTGGGCGACTATGGCCTTGCGAAGAAGCTAGGCTCTGAGTTTTCGATGGCAGAGACTGTAAGTTCCTGAAGGCTGACGTCAGTGCATGTCTGTGTGTCTTCACGCTTTGACCTGCACCTCTGTTAAAACAAATCCAGTAAAATTTAATACCCCCCCCCTCTCCTTCTGTTTCATCCAGTGTGTAGGAACTCCGTATTACATGTCACCTGAACTGTGTCAGGGAGACAAGTACAACTTCAAATCAGACATCTGGGCTGTGGGTTGTGTACTTTTTGAGGTCCTAGTGCTTAAAAGAGCCTTTGATGCAACGGTTGGTTTAATCGATTTGAAAAGATTCATTATATTTATTTGCATCAGTCAAATTTATTCCACTTCTTTCTTTCCTTTGTTATATTTACACAGAACCGTCTAAACCTCTGTGTGAAAATAGTCCAGGGAAACTGGACTATGGACGTGAACTCGGACGTTTATTCAAGTGGATTGATCAAGTTGGTGTGTGATTGTCTCAATCAGGTGAGTGAGAGGACTAATTCGGTCTTGTTTTGAGTTGCTACCGATGGTGTTACTGTTGAGCAAAAAGCAAGCCTCCGGGGCGCTGATGTGATCTCTTTGTCACAGGATCCCGCAAAGAGGCCGACAGCTGAGGAGATCCTGGATCAGCCTTTTATCTCCTGCTGCCGACAGTAAGAGTGTTCATAATAAATTTTCAATAGCAAGCTTCTGCTAATAAACACAACGCTCACTTAACTACTTGGCTCTGTAACAGGGAGCTGGAGGAGCAAGTTGTCATGCTTAACTCGGCGATGAAGAAACCAAAGTAAGTCCACGTCCGTGTAAAAGCCTCCCTGTCCTCTTTTATGCGACTGATTTGTTGTTACATCTTCACTAAAGGCTGAGCACAGTGACCGAGACTCCTGTTGCTGTGGTGACGACGCGCTCGAGGGAGGTGTATTTTTGGGGAGGAGGAAAATTTACCCCCCAGAAGCTTGACTCGTTCAAAGGAGGCAGCAGCGCTCAACACGTTTGTGCCGGGGAGAGCCACTTTGCGGTGGTGACGGTGGAGAAGGAGCTGTTTACTTGGGCTGTAAGGATTCATTCTTCACTTCCTAGCAGATTTAAGATCTCGTTTTGTCCCGTGCTGCACCGAAAGGATCTCTCTTCACCCTTAGAATGTGCAAGGTGGGGCCAAGATGGTGGGCCAGCTGGGGCACGGCGACCAGGCCTCTTACCGGCAGCCGAAGAGGGTGGAGAAGCTTCAGGGAAAGGCGATCCGGCAGGTGGCATGTGGGGCCGACTTCACTGCCTGTGTGACCGGTGCGTCATTTACCGTTTGTGCAGTATCTGCAAAGGTGGACCATTCCGAATAAGTCTTTGCTTCAATCGTAGACGAAGACCAGCTCTACATGTTCGGGTCAGACTACTACGGCTGCATCGGAGTTGAGGGCGAGATGGGGATGGAGATTTTGGAGCCTGTTCTTCTGGAGTTTTTTGAGGAGCGGTGTGTCTACCAGGTCTCCTGTGGAGACAACCACGTTGTGGTGCTGACTCAGGATGGCAGCATTTTCTCTTGGGGCTGTGGAGAATATGGTGTGTAGGCTTGCTAGCTTGCATCTGTCTTATTGTTTTTGTGTTAATAATTGTAGCCACCAGGGGGAGACAAAAGCCAGGATGTATTGCAGTTAATTGGCTTGATTACTTGGAGTCATTTTAGTAAAGAATTTACAAACATTTGAGGAAACAATCTCAAAATAGGGGCTATAACAATAAATTAATATTAAACAATCAATAATAATTCGTCTCATCCTATTTGTGCCTCTTATTTACCCACCGCAGGACGTCTTGGCCTGGAGTGTGAAGATGACTTCTCTTCTCCAATGCAAGTAAGACTCGCCTCTCTGTAAGACTTATACAGCGTTTTTAAACTATCCCAATTTCTCTTTATGGTTGAGGTTGTGCCTGTTTTTGGTTTTTTTGCCCCCTTAGGTGGAAATTCCTAGAGGAGCCACCATCTCCTCTGTGTCGTGTGGCTGTGATGGGACCTTCTTTCTGACAGAGACTGGGAAAGTCTTAGCATGTGGAAACAATGAGTACAACAAGCTGGGGCTGAACCAGGGAATCTCTGGTCTCAAAAACCACCCTGAAAAGGTAACCGAGCTGTATTTACAGCGCTGCAAATTTGCAACTTTTAGGGTGATGCAGCTGGGCTCGTGGTTTTATTTTCTGTTTCGTGAACGCTGAACAGGGTTACCAGGGAATACCGTACATCACCACGCTGACCTTGGTTAAACAGCTGTCGCGCTTCAAGATCCAAGTCATAGCTCCAGGGAAGACTCACACAGCCGCCATTGATGGTACAGAAAAAATGAGCTTTTTTGTGTTTGTCGTCAGTAGAATTTATTCATTTTAAACCCGTTTTTTTTATCCTACGTATTCTGGCTTTTGCAGGACGAGGTCGTCTGATCACTTTCGGTTGCAACAAGTATGGGCAGCTGGGTGTGAAGGACTTCAAGAAGCACCAAGGTGTTCAAGTTCTTGTTGGACCATTCGGAGGGAAGACTGTGACCAAAGTGTCCTGTGGAGATGGATTCACCATTGCAGCCACTGAGGGTGAGAACAGTCCCGTGGGACAACTGAAGCAACAATCACACGCACCTGACTGAGATTTTAGTTCAAGGTTCAGGGCACCCTGCCTTAGCTTGTGGTTCAGACTTTCTCTCTCTTTTTTTGTAGACAATCATATCTTTGCATGGGGAAATGCAGGAAACGGGAGACTTGGAATGCCCGCAGATAAAGGATTCGGTTCAGAGGTTTGCCCTGCCATGCCGAGGCCCATATTTGGTTCCCTCCACCACGTGCCTGATCTCTCCTGCCGCGGCTGGCACACCATTATCATAATGGGTCAGTCATCAAAAGCCAGTTGCAAACACTGGTGTAATAAATAACACAAAACATCAAGATTTGTTTCTTGTCTTTTTTTTTTTTTTTTTGTAGAAAAAGTGCTGAATTCAAAAACCATCCGCTCAAACAGCAGTGGACTATCAATCGGTAATTCCTAAATGCTTTTTTTTTTACCACAAATTTGAGTGCTGATTTATCTGCATCACCTAAAACTGTATATTTTTGTGTATGCGTACATAAAGGGCTTGGCCAGGAGGCATCTACGTCCACGGTGGAGCTGGACATAGAGCCTGGACTGGAGACGGACTGTCGCGACGGCAGTCTTGGGGGAACACGGGAGATTAACACAGAGGAGGGTGTCATGGACACGTCGATGATGTCATTCGGAAATCAGACGGGGGACAGTTCCTGTCCCCTGTGGCTCAAAAAGGTTTGTGACCTTCAGGGCACTAAGGAGATGGAGAAATCTCTTGTTTGCCTCAGAAGTATTGCTCTAATTCAGAGGTCCTCGTCCAACAGGAGCTTGAGGACGCAGAGTTCATCCCGATGCCAGAGGAGTCCGACCAGTCCACTCACGATCAGCTCTCCTCGATCTCCGAGAGCGTCACTCGGCCATACGAGGAGCTGAAAGAGCTCAAGGCAGCGGCCGAGGCAGTCAGCAGTCAGAAAGGCCTATCGGTAAGGCAGTGCCTGTTTTCTTGGATGCAGACGCAATAAAAGGTTTTATTACATATTATTTATTGTGTTGGTACAGCAAACCAGGCAAATGAGCTTTGAGAAGGTCAGAGGGCTGGATGACGACGACGATGACGTCTTTCCAAAAAAAGAATCCGGTGCGTGCTGCAGTGCAAGTATTGAAGTGGCTCAGGTAAGACGTTGACTCACTCATGGGGGCAAATTGTTATATAAGAAGTACACTCCAGAGTTTGTGTGACAATTCAGATCATTTTGCAGCTGAGAGAAACGGTTACCCGTCAAGAGTCGAGGATCGAGATGCTTGAAAAACAGGTGATTCTTTTCATCTTTATTTTTGTCCCTTTACGATTCATCTGCCTCGGAGCAGATACTGAATGGATCAGGGTGCATGGGCAACAGGAATCATGTTTTTTTTTTCTTCCTGTCTCCAGGTCAGTGAGCAGCAGCGGGAGAACGAAAGGCTCTGGGCAGCGATTAATCGTTCAGCGCAGCAGGAAGCAGGACGTGACGGCAACAGGAATCATGTCTCTGTGGCGAGCAGTGGAGGAGGTGAAAGAAGGCTGACGAACCACGGAGGCAGATCTGCTGGAGCAAGTGCCTGAGGTTCAAACTTGGGGATTTCCTGGTCTAGAGTGCCAAGTATCATGATTACTTGCTGCTGCATATGTGATATGCACCACGTTGCCCACTTGTTTTCACCTGGGTGCCCAGCTAGCCTCTGCAGACCCGAACGCTGGCTGGATTCAGCACGGATCACCGGACTTTCAAATCTGCAGGAGACAATCTGACCAGCGTTGAGCTGCAGTGCGGTGCGTTGACTTTCAGTGGTTTCAGCACCGAGCCTTCAGTCCCAAATGTCTCAGACATTAGTATTTATCACACAGTAGTCAAGACAAGCTCACACAAACAGGACGCTGTCTCCTTATGCATCCCTGAGGATGATATGAGGTGAGCAGCTAGCACGTTTGCAACATCAATGTGAACACAAAGCTTTTTTTATACATCACTTATGTTTATTACGTATAATATCTTTAAGTGGTATACACAATACAGCCTCTTAAAAATGTTATTTATCAAACATATTGCCTATGACAGTTCCTATAATTGTATGCAAATGCTTTATTTTAGGAATATTTGTGTGAAACACAAAACTACTGATGACTTTTATTGTCCTCGTCGCAGCACGTGTTTATCTGTTTACCTTCTATGAACACTTGAACAGTTTGTTTTATATCAGGTCCTCATAGTGTTTATAACAGACCTGAACCAGCTGCAATATGTTCTTATCTTGCTTTTTAAGCAACTCTTTCTGGATTTTGTACAAATCCTGAAACTTTATGTCAGTTATTTTTTTGTTTTGTTTTTTTTCTAAAAGCAAACGTTTCCGTCTGTGGTTTTCATTTGATTTTTGTGCGTTTGTGTGAGGGTTTGTTTACTGCATGTTTTCAGTATTTAAAGTATAAGCGCGTCATGCTTCAAACGTTTAAGAACCAGTGGGAGATTTTTGTCTGTTTCTGTATTTTATTTTTTGTGGGGGAGGGGTCATATTTTCTGCTGTTAAATGAAACCCTTGACCAACCTGTCCTTTTATTCTTCATTTCTGTTTCTGTGCCATTTCAGCAGCATACTGTAACACCTTGCTCACTATAGTATTACCTTAATAAGGAATAGGAAGGTGTGGTTTGGAGCACCGCTGCCTTCACGTGGCGCTGGTAGGAATGATATGCAGAAAGATAAATTCACTCCTGTTGCCAAAGTAATGCATGAAAAAGCTTATTTTTTTCTCAAACTTAAATGTTTTTTTCTTTGTGTGTGAACCTCGAGCACTTTACCTCCTACCCTTGGCAAAATAAAGGGCAAATAGTGGTGTTCTGAATCTTTTTTTTCCCAGTACACTTTCCTAAAGCTACACAGTATGCACAATATATAAGCTCAGCCTGGGAGAGTAAGCTGTTTGCGGCGTTTTGCTGCAGTAACTGTGCCTTAGGTTAAATCTTGTTTCACTCGTTTCGTTCTGTTTTTATTCATTTGTACTTGCTTCTGTTTTCTGATCTGTTTTGTGCAAGCCAGAAATAAAACAAGCCTGCCTGTCACAATGTGTCTAATCAACAGTTTATGTCGCATGTTGATCATTTCTGTTTAACAGAGGGAATTATACAGCTGATCTGTTTAAAAACAACTTTTAATTGGTTATTCAATAAAATCCTTCAGAGATACTAACAGTAACGAGACGATGACTACCGTTTGGTGTCAGGACTTGGGTGGTTCTTCTTGTGTGGATTAATTGGATCATGTTCTGCCAACAAGGACTCAGTCCGGTTACAGATTACATGTTTCTCTTGTGGTTTTGTCTTTTCTTTCTGTGTAGAACCTGGACACAAACATACAATAAACCTTTTTACAGTGTCATACAGCAGTTATAGTGAATTTTGGGTGGATTTTTTTTTCACCGGCTTACCTCTGGAGTCTGGTTTCTGTCGTGGGTTTTGAAGTATTCCTCCAGCTGTGATCCTTTGTACCTCTGGGCAGACGAGTTGAAGACTTGACGCTGCTTTTGGTTTACCCTCGCACAGATCTGGATGTGCTTCTCCAGTCTTTCGCTTTGAAACTTTCGGCCGCAGAATTTGCAGGGAAGAAGCTGGAGGCTGTCGCCGTCGGCGGCATCAGTGAAGGTGAGCTCTGCCTGCTGCTGCCCGCTGCGATGAACAGATTCAGAAATGAGCGGCAGAGTCGACTCATTAGGCCGACTTTCTCCTGTGCTTCTTTGGTTTTCTGTCGCCAGCCTATGCAGGCTTCTCTGAGACACATTTTGTTTATTATCTAAACCACTGGCATTCCTTTGCGTTCTTTCTTTGTACTTCTTTTCTCTTGTCCAAGTTGCCTTTCCCAGAGAGGCCTCCTTTTGTTCTCTGTATCTTTCGTCAGTTTCTTTCCAAATGCCATAATCTTTTTCATCTCGTCTTTTTCTACTAAAAGGCTCATTCAGTTTCTGCAATCTTGATTCTTTTTGTACTCTACCTGTTTCGTGTTCATCAGCACCCCATCTGGCGTGCTGTACGTCCTGTTTATTCCTTATTCTGTCTTTAGTCTGATCTCGTTTTATCCTCAGTTGCATTAAATCCTCGTGCAAATGTTCACCATCCATCACTTCTCTCCTTTTTACCTCCTCTCTCCTCTGATGCTCAGATATCCTGGCTCTTGTGTGAACTTCTCCCGGTCCATCTAGTCCAAAATATTGCCTCTCCTCTCCGCTCTCCTGTTCATAAGCCGCAGCAGTGTCAGGACTGCCGCTTTGAATAGTTTGTCTTATTTTTTCCCCAACACTCCAGAGCTTCTCCTTCAGGAGTAGCTCTTTCACCTGAATTGCTCTTGCCATCTGCAGCTCTTTGCTCGGCCATTCCTGTGAGTACTTTTGTGAATGAAAGCATCCAGGGGCCTCTCTAATGTCATCTGAATGATAGTCTAGTGGCATCAAATGGCCTCTGTGCCTCGTTGACGAAGTGGTTTTCTTAATGTCCTGCAAACCAGGTGGGCTTTGTGTCTTTGGGAGCCTCCTGTGGGTCACAGGCTTGGTTGGAAATGGCTGGTCCACTTCATCTGCTTTCTTAATAGACACAACACCAAACTGTGCACGACTATAGACATTTTCCTGCTTTCTTCCTGCAGTGTCATAATGCTCCTGGGAGTCGTGTTTCCCTGAGTAGACATTCAAATCTTTGTCACTGTTGAACATTTTCTGAATCTTCCCCTCCACTGTTTGAGATACTTTCCTATAAGCTAAACAAAAAATAAATTTAGTAAGATCCAAGAGAAAATGGGAAATCTAAATTACTTGTTTTTATTATTATTATTGCTGGCAGGTTATTTGAGCAACTAATAATCTGGCATTACAATGTAAAATTCACCAGTCAGGTTTTTATATCTGATGTTTGCATTATTTTAATGCCATTTTATAATTAGCAGTGGAAGCTTGTGAATAAGGACTGTATGATCAAATTTTGAGCTCCACAACAAGCAAAGGAGCACTTGAAAATTACTTTATGCAAAGCTCAAAATGTTATTATGTGAACCATGCTGAAAGTGCAATGCAAAACAAGTACTTGACATGGAAAAAGAAGTTAATCTAATCGAAAAACGTAAAACAAAATGACAAAAACAAAACGATAACAAGAATAATGTAAGGAGAGACGGATGTTTATCCAAATAATAGTGCTCTAAAATGTTTATGAAATCGATGTTTAAATGCTACAATACTTACCAATAAAAGCCTTCAATGAGTTATTAATAAATTCAGCTGGAAGTCCGCTACAGGCTGTGAAAAAGGCTGGTTTTCCGTATCTTTTCACGTCCTTAGCGTCTTTCCCAACGTTTACATCTGTTGCTTAGGAACCAAGCGTCTCGCGTGTGTTTTCTGATTGGTCCGTGTGACGTCACTTCCTGAATCCGAGTCCCGTATGTTTCAAAAGCCGAGATCTTTCGGAGCTAGGTGGTTGCTTCACGGCTTCCGAGCGACTGCAAGGTGAATTACAGAACATTAGCCTCAGTTTGTTTTTACAGAAATAAAGTAAAACAAGCATCAAACTATAAAAAACATCAAATAACCGCGTTAGCATTAGCTCGCTGTAGCTGCAAGTTAGCTCTGTAGCTAGCTCCAGTGACCAAGGGCTCTTATTTCTTCTTCTCTTTAGGTCCGTTATGTCCAGTGAAGACCTAATTTCTGTGGATTATGAAATTTTTGGCAGAGTGCAAGGTGTATTTTTTCGGAAATACACTCAAGTGAGTTTGACAATGATTGGACTAAGCTTAGTCTGACAACAACAACAAACACCTTCTCTGATTAGACTTAAACTTGATGAAAACTGATCAACCTGCCTTTGATTGTTGACCAACTAACCAACTACTGGAAGTGTTTTTAATTGAGTTATAAACTTTAACAAATAAGCCTAATTTTCTCTTTCTTGCATCACATGCCATATCTTCTTCAATTAACTGTCATGTTTTCAATTGTCATGTTTCTCAGGCTGAGGGGAAGAAACTTGGCCTGGTTGGTTGGGTCCGAAACACCACAGCAGGAACCGTGGAGGGGCAGCTGCAGGGCCCACGGAACAAGGTGGAACAGATGCAAGAATGGCTGAAATCCACTGGGAGCCCCAAGTCACACATCATCAGAGCCGAGTTTGAGAACGAGAAAACAATTGACAGTCTAGAGCACTCCTCTTTCAAAGTTGTCAAATGAGATGAGCTGTTGTACTGACTGTGCCTGTAATATTAACACGGAGACGTATTTATTTAGTTTTATTAAATGCTTGTATTGCAAAAACTGCTGTAAAGTATCATTAATGTAGTGTTTGTTTGAACTTCAAACCTTATACTTACATTAATAAATTCAAAAACCCTTCAATGGGCTTTGTATTGTTTGAGTAGTGTTGTGTAATAATTGCAACCAATAAATAGTTTGAGGTGATTTTATCCTGGTTGTGGGTGACCGTCACAGAAACACTGACTGGAACATGACACATTAGAAAAAATATGATCAAATGTACTGAAAATGTACTGATATATAGTTTGGCTTGTGATAGGAAAAGCAAAGATAGTGATAAAACTACATAATTTAGATTTCTTTTTAGCCTTTTGTATGTGTGCAGGTTCAATGTGATGTTACCATTTCTTATTAAATTATGTACAACTGAAACAAATTATTAATTATTATTAATTTCTCTTGAGTCTTTTTAAGTCTCTTAGGCCTTGCAACAACCCATTTCAAGCTAGGGTTTCTTATTTGATTAAGCCACAGTGAGGCATTCAGTGGATGCAATTAATTAAAACAGATTACCTGAATTTTGATGCTTATTAAAGTAGAAAACGTTGTCTGTAAACATGTAACAAATGGACAAAGTACAAATAAAAAACTTTTTTACAGCCAAGGGTGTTGTTGAGAATGGTGCGTTTGGATACACTCGGACATTTAGTCTGCTTGTCTCTTTCTTACCGTTTATTCATTGTCACATGCTGTTTTTATTTTGTTTTTTAATTATGTAAAGCACCTTGAAATGCCTTGCTGCTGAAATGTGCTATACAAATAAAATTTGATTGATTGATTGTCAGCTGAGTTAGCGTTTAGAAATACAAATTACTGAAGTAGATAATTTAAATATTTTCTTTTTAGAAAACAAAGTCCTCTTTAAATGTTTATTTATGCAACACAAAAGTAATAGTGCCTAATGATTTTTTTGTCAAAACATTTGCATTGCGATACCTAATTTTCCCTCTTCCGATGAACGCAACTAGTCACATACGTCAACGAAGGGACGCTTTACCGTGATTGGTTGTTGGAGTTGGAACGCTTGTGTGATTGGTTGAGAGGGTAAGCGTCGCAAGTCTGATCCAAGCTAACCAGAAGGTGGCAGTGTTAGTTTTAGCAGTTAGCAATAAACGGGAAATGGTGCCTCTTTTTCTAACACGTTGACTGTAAACAAAAACTGAGGTAATTTTGATCATGTTTTCAAGTCAGTTTAGCTATTTTAATAAACCGTTTCGGCTGAAAGGTTTTCGTTCTCCGAACAAGTTAGCACGGGTTTGCTAGGTAGCAACTGACATTTAACAACAACAGCAACAACAAAACCGACTAACTTACTAGTTTATTTGGTAGGGACCAGACCAAACATAACAGCATGATTAGGTGTTTGCCCGCAGAGGTCCAGGACAAACTTCGCTCCGGTGTTGCCATCCCCTCGCTGCAGCAGTGCGTGGAGGAGCTCATCCTGAACAGCGTCGACGCCGGAGCGACCTGTGTGGGAGTCAGGATGGACCTGGAGGCGTTCAAAGTTCAGGTCATCGACAACGGCTCTGGGATGGCCGCCGAGGACATGGCACGCGTGGGAAGCAGGTACCACACCAGCAAATGCAGCTCCGTCGAAGACCTGGACGACCTGAAATGGTATGGTTTTAGGGGAGAAGCCTTGGCGAGTATTGTCTCTCTTGCCACTCTTGTTGAGGTCTCATCCAGGACCAGGCTGTCAGTGAAAACCCATGTTAAACTGTTCAAGGATGGACAGGGCTTGGATGTCTTCGAAGCTGAAACCGCTCGACCGTCTGCAGGGACAACCGTCATCATTTGTAATTTCCTTCACAACATGCCAGTTCGGAGGAAGAGGGTCGATGGTGTCCTTGAGGGCGAGAGGATCAGACACAGGATAGAGGCTGTTTCTTTAATGCACCCCTCTGTGTCCTTCACCCTGAAGAACGACTGCACGGGGGCCATGATGGTGCAGCTTGGCAAAGCCAGGAACACCTACCACAGGTTTGTTCAGATACACGGCCTGGCACGAGGAGAGAAACTGGGGGAAGTCAGCCACACACACAGGCAGTTCGAAGTGACTGGTCATCTTGGCAAAGAGGGGCACTACAATAATAGTTTGCAGTACCTGTATGTCAACGACAGGCTGCTGTTAAAAACGCGGATCCACAAGCTGCTTAACTTTCTTCTACGCAGACTGAGCAGTTCAAGCCAGAAAAACGACAGTCCGGATGTCCTCAAGAGCCCCAAACACAAGCGAAACCATGAGCAATATGGCGTATATGTCATCAATATAAAATGCTCTTACTCAGAGTATGACATTTGTCTTGAGCCTGCCAAAACGCTTCTAGAGTTCAAGGACTGGGACGGGGTTTTGCTATGTGTTGAAGAAGCAGTCAAAGGTTTTCTGAGGAAGGAGAACTTGGTGTCTTTGTTTTCTCAGGATGACTTGGACTGTATATCTCCAAAAGTGTTTAGTACTGACAGAGCAGATAAAGAGGAGGAAATTGCTGGGACTTTCCCTCCGGATTGCAGTGTTGGAATGAAGCTGGCATCTGAATTTGTTCATCGCAGGCGCACAGATGTCTGCGTTCGCCTGGAGGCTGGTCTGACGGGTTGCAGAGCCGATCAGACCGAACTTAAGCAGAAAGAGTTATTATCAGATGAGTTTGTAAAGATGCCACAGAGTGATCTAAATCCTGATGTTAATGAAGAGGAGCCAACTTTCAGTGAAGCTGGTGAAAGTTTGGAGATTTTACACACGCCAAATACACCAGAATGTGGACTTTCAAAAGAAAAAGACTCACAATTAAATAATATAACTTCATCCAGTAATGTAAATTCTATATGCAGCCTCATTCGGCCAGTTTATTCTGATTTAAAGTGTACAAAAGATTACCTGGAGTCTGCAGGCGGGCACGAAGAAGCTTTAGTCAGTAAACAAAAGATCAGTTTGTCTGACCCCTACATTCACAAAAATCTGCAGATTCAGGACCAGTTTGAAACAAGCAAACTTGGATTTCAGACGCAACATTTGGAAGCCAGCTGTGAAGAAAAGTCCTTAAAGCGCAAAATCTCACTGGAGGTCGATAAAGACAGAGCTTCTCAGATATTTTCAGTTCCCTCAAAGATTCCCAAAGTTCTCTCTTGTCGGAAACTGTCCACGTTTGGGGAGCCCGGATCCCTTGACAAGTTCAGACGAAAATATGCTAAACCTTTTGACGTTAAAGTCCCGCGTGCTCATTTACAGGAGACCTCTAAGCTCTCTCAGGTAAACAGCTTTGCTGAGAAGCCAGAGTATTTATCGATCTGCAAGGACCATCTTCAACTGGGTAAAGCCACAAAGACAGGAGAGGAGAGGAGCAGCTTCCAAAGCCCACCAACCCTCTCAGCTGTCAAAGATCAGAGGAAAGGTAACATATCATTAGCAGCTAAACTTTGCCATTTAAAACAACACAGGACAGAAAGTGTTGAAGTCTCACAGCTCATTTCGAGGAACACCTCAGATGAGAAAAACTGTCCCAGTCGTGATAATGACTGCAGAGAAGAGAGCAACAACAATCAGGACCCTGTGGGGCACTTTGGTCCAGTTTTAGACCCTAGTAGGAATCCACGCCTGGACGGAAAAGAGGAGGACTTGACATTGAACGACTGGCTCCATCACTACGATGCATCTGTTGGAAAGATGGTTTATGTGAACAGAAGGACGGGGCTCAGCAGATACGAGGATCCAGCCTCAGAAGACACGCAGGTTCGCTGTACGTCTGACATTACCAACATGGCGGTTAGTGTCGTCTCTGACATGGGTGAGTTAAATTTATTTACTTTCATTTATACCAGCTGGTATTGATCAGTTTTGTGTTCTCCCTGGTTTTACCTTCCTCTCCTTGTCCCTGGAACTGTAGGGATGGAATACAGGTGTTACCCGTTTCAGGCGGATTTAGTTTTGCCTTTCCTGCCTAAGTCCAGACCAGAAAGAGTGATTAGCTCAGGGACTGATTGTAGAGGTATCCCACAGTTGCACCGGGGTGTTCAGATTGGGGTCTAAAATGAAGATTGGAGCTGTGTAGATTTGGCTCGAGTGGTCTCACTTCATGTTAGCTGTCTTTACAGATGATGCTGCTGAGAGCTCCAACTCACTCTCTTCGCTGTATTCCAAATGGAAGAATCCTGTCTTTGTCCGGCCTCCTACGGTAAGCAAAGCCTATCTTTGAGTCTATTAAAAGGATTTAAAAGTAAATATATTAAACATTCCTGTGTTATCAGGTCGGTGTGGATATTTCCAGCGGACAAGCTGATGGACTCGCTGTGAAGATCCACAACATCCTGTTTCCGTATCGCTTCTCCAAGGCCATGATTCCCTCGATGAAGGCAAATTTATCTTCCTATCCTTCATCATTCTTTTAGATTTTACAGGTTTGATTAAAAAATATACATAAAGGTGTTGTTTGATTACCTTATAGGTGATTCATCAAGTGGATAAAAAGTTTCTCGCATGCCTTATCAACACAAGAGAGGAAGATTCTGCGTCACAGAGTCAAACTGAAGGTATGAGGAGACACATTAAAGCTTTAACACCTGAGCGTTCCTGATGCTTTTATTAGTTCACCTTTTTTTTTCTCCAAAATGACAGGAAATCTCTTGGTGCTGGTGGATCAGCATGCTGCTCATGAGAGAGTTCGACTGGAAAATTTAGTTGCAGGTAAAAAATTATAATATTTAGACACTGAAGTATCTAAATATGTGGCAATAGCTGGATGTTCCATTTTAGACTCGTATGAGGACGACCCGGATGTCCCCGGGGACAGGCGTCTCTGTTCATCAACTATTTTGCCACCTTTGGAGATCAGCCTAACTGAGGAGGAAATCAGGCTGCTCAGGTGTGTTTTCTGCTTGTTTACAGTGTTACAAATCAACAGCTTTGAGTTATAAACAGGATATGCATTTACTCTTCGTAGCAAAATGCAGTAAAAGATAAAACAGCATTTTATTCAAATGATTTTAAACAATTTGGAGTTGAAGAACAGATTGTATGACGAATAGGGCCAAAGCTCTCCTATGATTTAATCTTCATATAATCAGCTTTAAATGAGCGCACAATATTAGCCAGACTTTATAAATGTTCATTCTAAATGTCATCATACGTCAATCTGATAAGTTTATGCTCCCATCTTCAGAATCCTGTCCACATTGTCACATTCTCCAGGCTCCAGGCTGATATTTATGTTGGTTTCATAGATAAACTGGGCTCTGGCACTGAGTGAGGTAAAACAGAGGAAATAAAAGCTTCAAAAGTGAAGTTGTTTTATTTTCTTACCTCTAGCTATTTTAGTTATATTGTTTAGAAAGAAGTTTTGACAGAAAGCTATCCTCCTGTTTTTTTGTTTAATGTAGTTCTCATTACAGCCCAAAGTTCATTTAAAACAGTAAAATAATACTACGTCAACTAAAGAAATCACATTTTCTGTGAGAATGCAGCATGAACGCTGAGTGTTGGAGCTACAGGAAGCAGAACACGAGCTAAAGGCTAAAGACACGAGTAGCTAAAATAAGACAGAGTATGCAGAAGTAGCTGTATTGTAAAAAATGTACAGAAAAATACAAATTGAGGAAACAATAGTGTGTATGCTGAACCAGTGTTTATGCAAATAAATGTTTAACAGAAATTATTAAAAATGCACTTTTAGAACTAAAAGCACGAGTTGACAGACCTCTCTGGTAAAATGGTTACATTTTAATAATAAACAATTTAATATTCTTATGAAAAACTAAAAACTGGCCTGATGTCAGTAAAATGAATATTTTTACTTGGCTATCATCACCTATAGCGTTGGACCGTTTCATCTTTTCTCAAAAAGAAAAAATGTTAGCTGCTTGTTGATTTTTTTTTATTAATTCATAAAAAAAAACATGCTATCAAATAATAGTTAGATGTTTTAAAGTCCTCGACACATTTTAAAGATCAGTATCCTTACCTCTGACCTTTCACCTCCAACACGGTTGTCGTTCGCTCGTCTTCCTGCAGATCCTGTCAGCCCCGTCTGAGGAGTTTGGGTCTGGACGTCAGCTTCTCCCAAACGGCGGCGCCGCTCGTGCTCGTGGGGAAGGTTCCGCTTTGCTTCATGGAAAAAGAGAGCAACGAGCTGCGGAGGGGGAGACCGTCTGTCATCAGGCCCATTGTCGAGGTGAGACGTCAGAGTCACGTTTACCGGATTTATTATTTTGAGTTTGATATTTCTGGTTCGTTACTGTCTGTCAACTGTCTGCCTCTTCTTACCGCAGGAGTATCTCCGAGAGCAGATTGAGGTAATTAACTCGTTCCTCGCCACCTCATACGGCGGCGCTGAAGGTGGGCTTTTCTTTCAAATAAATATGTGTAATCCCTGTTGTTTCAGCTCCTTCGCTCCACAGGCAGAGTTCGAGGAACTTTGCCTCTAACTGTCCTGAAAGTGCTCGCTTCCCTCGCCTGCCACGGTATAAATATTAAGCCTCTTTAGCCCCGAGTTGATTTTGTCCGCGACGATGAGCCGTAAATCTTACTCGCTGTCTTCACACGGGTGTGTGCCGAGCAGGTGCCATTAAATTCAACGACCCTCTGAGCAGGGATGAGTGCCGCAGCCTGGTGGCGTCCCTGTCTGCGTGCCAGCTGCCCTTCCAGTGCGCCCACGGCCGCCCGTCCATCGCTCCGCTTGTCGACCTCCTTCATTTGGACAACGACCAGAAGGTACCAGGAAACGGACTAACGTCTGAGCTTTGCACCAAATCTGAAGGTTAAAACACAAACAACGCTGAGATCTGATCGGGGTTTTTGTTCCTGCAGGACGTCCAGAAACCCAACCTGCGAAAGCTGCGGAGAATGCACAAAACGTGGGAGCTCTATGGGGATAAATAAAAATAAGGTGTGCTTTCAGATTTATGCGTGTGGTTTACTGTGAACAAACTGATCTAACTCAAAAAAACCCATCTCAAATCCCCCAGTTTTCCTGACAGTTCTTCACGTTTAGTCTGCTTTGTGTTGTATTTCCTGAGACTTGTTGCTCTGGGATCTTCTTGGTGCACTAATATTTAATATTTTTCAATTATAAACCAAAAGGGGCCGTTAGCTCAGTGCAATGTTATGAACTTTGAATATAAATTTAGTCAGAACTTCAGTCGCACTCTAAGAAGTGAAATGTAGATGTTTTTAGCTGCACAGTTGTTTGACCTTGAATTTTTATCTGTCAAAAAAGGCAGGTTTTGCTCTAGTAAAGCAATAATATGAGATATTAAAGCAACCGAGTACTTCTAGTTAAATCCAACTCAGCCACTTTGTCTCAAATATATTATTAAATGCACTAGATAAAAACTGTCCCAAGTTGCTCTCTGTACTTCCACCTGTGGATCACTCTTAAGGTGAGGGGTTGATGTATTTTTTTTAATGAACTTTGCTCCACATATTTTGTTTGTTTTGTTTTTTTGGTGGAGTTCATTAACTACTCGGTGAGGACGAGCTTCAGGAAATAATCACTCTTTACATTTAAACAGCCGAGTTTACCAGCCGACACAACCAGTTTGAGCAAAAGTGGCACTCGAGTCAGTTGGCTGAGGAAACAAACACCTGAGAGTTCTCGAGTCAGGAGTGTAAAAACCAAGCTGTTTAATTTCTACAAAATTAAACGGAACAGTCAGTTGTGGCGTTACGCTGAAGTGACCCAACGTAAACTACAGTATCATCATGAAGTCTTTACAAAATGGGGCTGCTTTATTCTGATTATAGTAGTTTTTGGGGTTTATCTGTGCTGTAGGAAAACTTTGTTACTCTCATGTAATTAAACAGGATGAACTCAAATATAATAGTTTTGAATTAGGTTCCAATTAGATCTATTTTTACCTTTTTTTCATCTTTAACAGCTGATGTTTCAGAGTAGAAATGTCCTTGAAATGCCTTTTTTTTCCCCCCCAGCAGCACAGCCCAGAATGCAGCCCTTATCGTGGGATTGAAGGATGCTGCTGCTGCTGCTGCTCCTCCTCCTCCTCCCCCTCCTCCTTCTCCTCCTCCTCCTCCTCTACACATCCGGGTCACGCCACGTGACTTCACCGCCCCCATAAATCCATGGTCCTTGCTGGATGGGATCGAAAAATTAGAGCTGGGGGGGGGCTGTACTGTGATTGGTGGTGAGGGTCAGGAGAAGTATTGGGATCTGGAGGGTGGGTCTGTGCCTCACATTATTGTTATGTTGTCAGCAAACAAAACAATCCTCCATCTTTAATTCTGTCACCAAAACACACAGAAATATCACCTTTTTTTAGATTAATGAGGAAATATTTTACTTATTACTGCTTGTGAGCTTATATTTTATTCTGCTACCCCTAATTAACACATCAAGTCCTTTAAATGACTGCATATGTGTGCTTGTAAATAGCCTCACGTTCCTTTCCTTCATAATCCCAGCCCACATTTCTGAATAAAAGTCACAGCTGTGTGATGATAAGTATATGTTTCCTGTCTGTGAAGTGTTCAAAGCAGTGCTGTTTTTTTTTTAATGAAAACAGGCCTGTTTGGCTGTCAGTCTGACACCCCCCCCCCCCCCCCCAGGTTTCCCAGATGGTACAGTCCTGGTTCATTCATAAAATTCTAGCAGAGCCTAATAGGAGGGGCTTACATTCTAGCCGTCCAGTTACCAGGTATACACCTGGAAAGACGAGCCTCTGAGTCTGCCCAGAGGAAGGCCACGCTCACCAGGACTCGTGCTGACAGAGTATATTTAGATCTTGATATACATATACTATAGTTCTCCACCTGCGCAGGGGTGTCAAAACAAGCCCGACATGGATCCAGTCTGTCCCTCCTCCTCGCGCGCGCAGTCTCCTGTCGGAACACTGTGCCAGAAGACGCCAGAAGAGGCGAGCTCCTCATCCTCATCCTCATCATCCTCAGAGGTATGGACGGCTTCGTGGATATCATGTATTCAGCCTGCGTCCAGATGGGGGAGGGGGGCTGCAGCCCGTTTAACAAGCAAAGCAAACCTTTTTTTTATTGCTGGGGGAGGAGAGGGGGGGAGGGAGAGGGGGTGCTTGAGATTTTAATCAACTTGCACGCGCTTATCTCCTAGCGTCGCCCCCTGACGCATTTCTGACTAAAGCAAAAGAAAGCACTCTGATGTGAGGAAGGGGAAAAAAAAAAATCAAAAGCCGACACTGCGCTGGTCGGGTTGTTGTGGTTCGGATGTCCTGGGACCGGTTCTGAACGTGTCGATGCAGCGCTTCATTGAGAAAAATAAATCCATTCAGGAGACTCCTCACCATCCCTGCGTCAGTGTTGACGTCAGAAACAATGATAAAGTCAAATATTGATTTAAAGGAGGCTATTTCTGGACGTGTGGATGTAAAAAAATAAATCCAAGATTGTGTCTGTTTTTTTTACAGCACGTTTGATTTATGGCTTTTATTGATGACTTTCATAATAAGAGCCACATTGAAGTTCTAATAGATTTAGAGATATCTATAATGTGCGCTATGTTTTTGTTTTTTTTTCTTCTTCTTTTTGTTTTTGTTTTTTTTTTTCCAGGAGGTATGCCAAGATAGAAGACCCGAAGACAATCCGTTTGTTCCGACAGTCACAGCTATATCCTCCACCCCAGATTTCCAGTGGATGGTCCAGCCTACGATTATCACATCTGTCTCACCGTCTCTAAGTGGCAAGCAAGCCAATGAGCCGCAAAGCTCGCAGCAGGCAACACCCAAAGCGGGCGGGAGCAAGGGGAAAAATGCTGCCAGGAAGGGGAAAACGGAGCAGGTGGGTGAGCTCGGAGCAAGTCAACCTGCAATTGGACAGAACAATGTGAATATGCACGTGCCAATCAGAAATCCTTGTGCGCAATGATGCTTTTGTGTTGTTGGTTATTTTTAAATTTAAACGTATGTATTTGAAGGGAGACGTGAGCCTTTTCCTTCGAAAGAAAGTCTATTTAAATTCAGGTCACAAACAAGTCTGCAATAATGATCTATTTTTAGACGCAATGCAGCGAAACATGCTCTGGCTGCTCCGCAAAGGTGAGAGTGGGATTGCGTGTTGCAGATTAGGAAATGAAAGTGGTCACTGAAATGTCTCTCCCACGTCCCAGCTGTCTCCAGAGGAGGAGGAGAAAAAGAGGATAAGGAGGGAGAGGAATAAAATGGCTGCAGCGAAGTGTCGCAACAGACGGAGGGAACTCACGGACACGCTGCAAGCTGTAAGTAAACAGTGATGCGTTTCCTCAGCTGTCATTCGCACCTCGCTGCTGCCCGTTTTTTTTTTTTTTTGTTTGTTTGTTTCTTTCCCTTGTGGATGATCTCTGGATGTCGTTCTGTCTGAAGGAGACGGACAAGCTGGAGGAGGAGAAGGCAGCCCTGGAGGCAGAGATCGCCAACCTCCTCAAAGAGAAGGAGCGCCTCAGGTTCATCCTCGCCACGCACAAGCCCGCGTGCCAAATGTCGGAGGAGCTCGAGCCCATTTTCCAGGAGTCCACGGGTCCCGCAGAGCTCCCGCCCGGCCCAGACGAGGACCAGCTCCCAGAGGATGGCATCCAGGAGGCGCCGTCACCCCAGGACATGGACATCCCCAGCGATCCGTCCACGGCCATCTCCGGGAACTCCAACATCTTACTGTGCGCCAGCGCTGAGGTCAACCTGTGCGACCTGGAGCCCTCCCTGGACATTAAGGAGGGGTTACTAGACAATATGCTGCCCGTGCTGGAGGAGAAGACCCCCATGGAGACGGCTCGGTCCGTGCCCGACATCGATCTGAGCAGCTCCCTCGGCGTCTCGGACTGGGAGACCCTGTACAAGTCGGTCTCCTGCGACCTGGAGCCTCTCAGCACCCCCGTGGTGACCTCCACCCCCACCTGCAGCAGCTACCTGTCCGTGTTCACGTTCGCGTGTCCCGAGCTGGACTCTCTGACAGAGGGACTGGACGGCCTGAAAGGCGGTTTAAGCAAGGCGGAATCCGTCGACATCCTCAACTCTCCGACTCTCCTGGCCTTATAAAGTCGTGTTTCTATCGTCTGCAGGTTCCTGACTTTGAAACGAAACCCACAACTTATGCCCAAACATGCTGTAACACTTAAATAAATGCATAAATTCAATGTCTTGTGTTGGACTGAACAAACCTACAAACATAGCAAACAGAGCGATGTAGCTGAGAGCATGGCTTTAATTTACAGAGGGGCTGACGTTTTCATTTAAAACGCATGCAGACAAATCCCAAATAGTTTTCAAAACTCCTAAATATATATAAATATATGATCTGTTACTAGATCTAAAGTGTATTGTGGAGACTGGTGTATCAATATAGGTTTGTGTTTTTGGTGTTCTAGTGTATTTATTGCTGTATTTGTTGTATTTACACAGTCATTCACGTTGAGTACCTGCATACCTCATCAGCTGTGGTTCGACCTCATCGGTAAAGAGTTTTCCATGAAAACATCCTGTGCACTATATTTATATATATATATACATATATATAATATATAATATCAAGATTTACCTTATGATTTATTTTTTTACCTTTCAGATTTTGACTTCTTTGTTAAAATTTAAAAAAATGGAAGCATTGATTGCTTATCTATGCCACCGAATTATACTAATAATAATAAATCTGTGTTCAGTTTGCTGCTGATGTTTCTGAGAATATTGTTTTTTTTAAATCCCTAATAATAAAAATGACACGGTTTTGGATTATTTTGCTACAAAGACGTGATAAAAAATCTTATTATTTGGTTTTTAATATGGTAAATTGAAGGGAAAATGGCTCTTATGTACAATCTGTTAGCAACAAATCTTGCGAATCACTGGGCGGACTTTACGAAACTCTCAGCAACCAATCACTGGATACTGGATTCAAGATGGCCGCCGCAGCTAAATGACCTTGAGATTGACTTGATTTTACAGGCATCGAGCTGAAATGTGACGTGGTGGTAGCTATGAGTCATCCCTGACACATACAGAGCTTGCGAGAGCTTCGTCTGAACCTTTGGCGTTAACTGCTGGAGTCTGTTAGCAAAATATCTCATCTGATTGCGTTGGAGTTTAGCGAGTTAAAGAGCTGCAAGTCTCCTGTTTTCCAACCCGGATGCGTGAGCTTGGTATCATTTGAAAGTTCTTTTGATGCCATTTCAGCTGTGATCATTTGTTTTCACATAAACCTTTTTTTGTTGTTTTATTTTGAAATTTTTGGGGGTTTTGACGCAGCGTGGCCCCCATCCGGCCCCCCTGTGAAAGCGGCCCTGTCCTTATGGGAGGAGCAGAGAGAGAGAGAGAGAGAGAGAGAGAGAGACTTCCCCACCTCTGCTGCTCCCCCAACCACTCACTTCTTTCTTTTTTTTTCTTTTCTTTTTTTTTACATCCCTGCTTACGTTCTGCCTGGCACCGCTTAATTTCCGCATTCCCAAATCCTCCCAGACTGGGATCCCGTTTGACAAAAAGTCGGGCTGATGCAACGATTCCCACTTTTTAAAATCTACTCTCGACCCGCGGCTGAGCAGAAGAAAGGACATTTGTTGCACCTGGGATCCAAGTCAGGTCAGTAAACAAACAAACAAACAACAACAAAACCCCCAAACTTCCGACAGTTTGAGCCTCCAGACGCGCACTGGCTGCAGCGCGCAGCTCCTCTTCCTCCTCCTCTCTCCTCCTCCTCTACTTCTTCTCGCTTTTGTTGCTTTCTCTGAATCGCGATCGAAGCAAACCTGCCCCGTAGATCAGGCTGCACGGGAGGAGACACAAATAAACGCCCTTTTTGTCCCCTTTTTCACGTGAATCTCTGCGCGCACAAACCAGAACAAAATGTTCTCGTTTTAATCCGCGGGAGCCGCGCAGGGGGGACTCCTCCACTGAAAAGTCCCAACAAAGGGCACTGGATTTGAAGCCGAAACGGGCAACAAAAGCCGTAACATTCGATAAGTGTCGGTCTCTGGTGGACAGACAAAGTTACGTAAGAGGAGAAAAAAAAACCCGACTTCCGCTTTCAGGTTGACCAGCTCAGCTGCTCACATTTCCGAGAAGAGCGCAGCAGCCTGGAGGGACTTTGTGAGCTTTAAAGAGGGGTTCTTACTGGGGGAAAAGAAAGTTGCAACAAGCATGAAATGAAACAAAAACTGGTTATCCTGAGCTGTATGACAAGGTGAGGTGTGAAAGAGTTTACTCCAGTAGCTCAACAGATGCCATTCTGAAAAGCGGGCATGCGCTCAATGTAAACAAAGCGGTTTTTATCCACACACCAACACTTCGGCTCTCCCGCAGACGTCGCTGACCTGGTTTCAGTTACATCACTGTAGGTAAGCAAACCAAATTTTTAATTTAAAGAGGCGTTTTTTTTTTTTCATTAATATAAGAAGGAAAAAAAATGTGCATAAATTTTATCTGACCTGTCTTCGTGACTTCACAGAGGCAGCCTTTAATTGTGAGCTTTGTGCAAAAGTTCAGTTGGATTTTTCTCGAATTTTGGGGGGTTTTGTTTGGGGTTTTTGAACAAAAATTCTCATGTGTGCTTTGAAGAATTTTCAAAACAGCTGTAGTTTCCAGCAGACTGTCCTGCAGACTTGCACTTTTTGTTTCGACCAGTAGTTTAGGGAAGTGACAAACTTTTAAGTTAGTTTCATCTGATCTAAGTTAGCCGATTGAAGCTTAAGTGTTTATCTGGATGTTGTCCCTTAAACAGCATAAGATGTGTGTAAGCTGTCCATAAAGTCAGGTGGTTTGTTTCATATCCTGTAGTGAATGTTTCTGAGTATTTGACCTTAAATTGTTCTTTTTCTGTTACTCAGAAATGAGGAGAAGGCGGCCATTTTCCCCTGTCTCTGTGTGTCTTCCTGCTTCCTGTGATTTTACCTAAATATCTCATAAAACACTGGACGGATTTGAGTGATATTTCCAGGAAGTAATCATTGGCTGTAGCTCTACCACTGATTAACTTTTAGAGCTAATCCAATTCAAGATGGCCGCCACAGGTAGCTGACCTTAGAAAACACGAAACGGCTCTAATTCAACCCGTTTTACAGATATTGGGCTACAATTTGATCTGGTTGTCGCTGAGAGTCCTTCACAGCACGTATTCCAAATTCTACTCATTACACAAGATTTGTGCTTAAAGCTTTAACCTTAACTTTTGAAGTGAACCTTGTTTGTTTGTTAGCAAAATATCTTATGAACCAGTGGATGGATTTGAATGAAACCTTGAGCAAATAATCATGTGATGTACATCTATAATTGATTAACTTTTGGAGTCACCCCAGTTTAAAACAGCCGCCACAAGTAATCCACATTAGCCGACACAATAAAGGCTATGACTTTGTCAGCTTTGCAGATACTGGGCTGAAACTGGACGGTTTTAATAGCTGAGAGTCATTCACAACACGTGGTCTGAGCGTGACATGTCCCGGTATTACATGAGAATGTGTGCAGCGTGGTTAAGATCAGAACGGCTACAACTCATTTCTCAACACAAGATCATCTTAAACTCTGGCAGGTAAGGCGGTGAGCGATATGCATTCCTTCAAGGAATAATAGGCCTTCAGTGTTCTATGTATTTGGCTGATTTTGCACACACAGCTTGTTGTCACGGTCATAAGAAACACTTGAACCTGAATTTAACCGTCCAAGCCCAAACACACCGTTTACGGTCTCATATTCCAGTAGGATTGCGATCTTTAGCTTTGCCTAAAATAAATTCAGTGTAGCTAACCCTGACCACATTCCACTGGCCTCACATTAGGTCTCATGCGGAGGAAACCACAGTTAACGGGTATTTCTCAACCTGCCCTCAGCTCCCCCCGGAGTGAAGAAAAATTTGTTTGGGTCTGGTTGCGCACCGTGGCTCGTTCATCTTTTTTTGTCTCTTGGGATTAAGGAAAAAAAAAAGTTGCCAAGTTCTCGTGAATGGTGGCGCATTAATTCCAGATCAGGTAGCAAAGTTATAACAACTTAAGGTGGCAGCCTTGGCGTCCTGCTCCCAAAACAACGCAGCTATTCACCACCGAGCGGCGAGTCCAGGCTGCTAGAAGTGGAGCAGTGAACCTCCAAGTAAAAGCCACTTTTTAAACAAGCCGTTGATCACATAAAATTCATAAAAAGCGATTTGAAGAAATTGTATTTGTGACAGCTGAGAGTGTGAGGATTAGGAACACTCATTGAAAAGTTTGGCCTTTCTGAGAAACTATATCTCTTTTTTTTTTTTTTTTCACCACTTTGTGCCAAACTCTGTCAGACAATCCTTATCAGTAAGAAAGAAAAACTTCCCCATGCCGACATTTGCTGCCGGTGAGGCGAACAGACTCTGGGTTCAGTCCAAGAAGAAGAAACTCAGTTCGAGGTCTCAGGTGACGCTATATTAAAAGCTGTCATGCTGTTGTGATAAATGCAACCACAGGAAGTTGGGAGTATATCAGAAAAATCGTTGACACTCAGCAGAATCCAGAAATGTAACCTGAAACTGAACTATTCAACGAGGGAGCTATAGATCAACTCTGCGCTGTATTTGTTTCCGATGTATTGACACAACGCCCCACACCCCTGCAAGGATCTGAACAGACAGAGCATTAAGTGTTTTTTTATCGATCTGCTTTCGCCGCCGTCTGAATGCGTCTCCCATTTTGTCCCTCTCGACTCTCATAGCTGTGGTGAAGACCGAGTCTGACGCAATGCCAGGACAAATCCCAGATCCCTCCGTGACGGCAGGCTCCCTGCCCAGCCTGGGCCCGCTGGCTGGGATCTCGGCCACCACGCTGACTGACAAGCTGAAGTTTGGCGACCTCCAGGAGTTTGGAACAATGCTGTCACCGCTGCACTTCCTGGACAGTTTGGGAAAGAGGCCTCTAGTCATCAAAACGGAGGTAAAAGACACAGCGATCCACACCGATATTTTCTGGGTGGACGGATTTATTTATTTTTTGTTTGTTTTGTGGAAGTACTTTTGCTGTCCTCAACAATCAGACCCTCTAGTTTAAGGATCTGCAGTTTCTGGCCTCATTTTTAGCATCTTTCCCACTAAATAAAGTTCATATTGAGCCACAAAATCTACCTGACTCTCAAAAAACATACTTGATCAATTGTAATTTATACACTATTTAAAAAAGACAGATTATGTTCCCTTGTAAAGTTGTAATTTTTAAGTGTTAAGGCAAATGAGGGGAAGAAAAAAAGCAACCTTTTATATGTAAAAAAATGAAACTTTTTTTTTTAAATTAAAAAATTTTGTTAAAATTATGTTGATTTGAAAAAGAAGAAAGCAGCCAGTCGGAGCTAAATAGAGGCTAAAGCTGCAGCCAAATGTTTTAAAAAGATTTAACATAAAAATTAGTTTTTTTTTCTATACAAAACCAGAACCTACTTAAACTTACAGGCTTTTATTAGAGGCAGACCTTTGTTTGTATTTTTTTATATTATTATAAGAAACCAAAGAGCAGTTTGCCTCGAGTATGTAGGAAAAAAAGTAATTTTTTTTTGCGGAATTTGGTTAACGAAGACACTATACATCAGGAAGCTGCATGAGTGAATTACAACACCGGCTTGACTGCAGTTTTAACACATTCTAGTGTATGAAATGTAAAAAATGGTTTGAAGATGTTGTTCACAAGCAGCTTCACCTTCTTGTATTGTTGGAGTTACTGAGCTGAAGCCATTTTATGCACAAGTTGCAAAAGAAATGGACAAGTAAACTTATAAAAGTACCTTTTCATGTCGATTTAAATCAAAGCTTTACGCAGGTTCATGTTATTTGTTCAAAGTTACATAAAGGGCCGCTTCAGAGGGGCTGAAGAGCCACAGGTGGCTCCAGAGCCGTGGGTTGCAGACCCCTGATCTACTGGGACATAATGGGAGTGTTTGCATTGATTATTAGAGGGGAAATATGGTTTTCTTATACATAAACATACAACTCTTGCAGTCTGTTTTTTTAATCTCTGCACTGTTTTTTAGAGAGACGAAGAGGAGGAGAGAAGAAAACGGCGGCGAGAGAAAAACAAAGTGGCTGCTGCTCGATGTCGGAACAAAAAGAAAGAGAGGACAGACTATCTACAAAAAGTAAAACACACTGAGACAACCGTTACCTCACTTCACACTTATTCAGTGCTGCAGTGGCTCAAATATGCTCCTTTCTTTTCTTCTTTCAGGAGTCAGAACGATTAGAGATGTTAAACTCCGACCTCAAAGCCCAGATCGAGGAGCTGAAGCTTGAGCGGCAGCAGCTCATTGTCATGCTCAACCGCCATCGTCCCACGTGCATCGTCCGGACGGACAGCGTTAAAACCCCGGAGAGCGAGGCCAACCCCCTGCTGCAGCAGCTCGAGGACAACTGAAGGCACTGACTTTCCTGCCATTTCCAGGCGAAGTCAATGACTCGCAGCACTTGCTCCGCACCAGGAAGAACAGATCCAGGGACGAAGGTCTCCCGCTTGTTTGTCGCCACCATCATCATCATCGTCATCATCATCATCATCATCATCAAAACCTTTAGGAAAATTACACTCCTGACAGCAACATTATTGGTTTACAGTCAACTCTAATTACATTTAATCAGCTAGAGGAGCATCTTTTATTTTTTTAAACACAGTTCATGTTTCCTCAGTAACTGAATCAGTTTGCTCTTTGCGGTCCATTTTTATTTACATTTTCTTGAACTCGTCACAGAACTAAACCACGACTTCTTCACAAACTTACTGTTTAAACACCAGTCCAATCATCTTTGACAACAGTTATGGTGTTTACAGTCATGTGACCAAGATGGTTTTATAACTGCTGGAACGCATGAACGATCACAGACTGATGACATGAAAAGAGACGAGAAACCAAAACTTTCATGTACCTTTTTTTAGTTTTAGAAGTAGTTAAATCTACATGCAAAGAACCCCAGTTACCATTTCTCTTTGTTTTTCATAGTAGCAGAACAAATAACTCTCTGTTCTGTATTTCAATGTTTTGGCGCAGGCGTCATATATGCACATATATAAAAGAAGTGTTTACATTTGACTTTATTTACTGTTTCCATATTGTTACAGCCAATTATGTTTTTATATATATATACTTTTGTATATATTGTTATATAAGCTATCACAAAAGCATTTTATATTTCCTGAAGAAATAAATGTTTAGTTTCTTTTTAGTGGATTCATTCATTATTTCTATGCATTTTTTAAAATTATAACAAACATGTTTTATAAACCCATTTTCAGGTAAATGATGCCACCTAGTGGTAATGATGCGACTTAATTTGTTTCCATTTTATGTAAGGGGAACAGATTATTTCAGGCGGCTAAAATATTTTGTTTCCCCCTCCTAACTTTGGCAAATAAAGAGCAAATGTTATCAAAATCACAGGATTTATTGTTGATGATGAAAGGATTAAGCACAGTTAAGGACTTGCAGGTAAATTAATTTGTTTCCATTTTATGTAGGGGGAACAGATTATTTCAGGCAGCTGAAATATCCATTCTCTTCTCTCCTCCCCCCATAACTTTGGCAAATAAAAAGCAACTGTTTCCTAATTCTCAAACATTATGTGTGATAGCATACTAGACATTTCCTTAATCCAGCAATCTGTCATATTTTACATTAGAACGGGTTTTGTCAAAAAAGTCTAGACTCTGATCTTTTCAGGAAGTCTTTATTTTTGTGCCCTGCTATCAGCTAACTTCGCTCCTCTTGTATCAGAAATGAAAAATTATAAATGCACACTACGTGTTAGGAACCTGTGTTTGTTGACTGACTTTTATTTGTCAGGCTTAAGAGACAAAAGTTGAAAAAAGATCGATTCTCTTCGCAGGGGGAACAGATTTTCGCACAAGAGCGGAACTCCTTCGAAATGGAACGCGGCCCTCATTAACACACCTGCGCTCTCTTTATTTACTTTCAAACCAAAATGTCTGCCGGGGAACAGCCTGTTACCGCAGGCGGGGATTCAATAAGCAGATTAAGAGCTGAGGGGGGGAAAACGGGAGCTAAACATCCCTTCAGATGATGGAGGAGCATTATTTTCTTGAGGAGTTTTTTTTTTTTTTTTTTGAGTAGAGCTGCTGATTTGTGACGTTGCAGTGGAGGAGTGAGTCTGTCATCTCTTATCTCAGCAGCTGGGTGGAGTAAAAGTGGCCTCGGCTCCTATAATAAAGAGAATTTCACTCAACTCCAGGACAACAGGTCAGTCCTCTGGAAAGAAGCAGATACATGTGAAGCCACCTCAGTAGAAAACCAACTTCCTGATAATCAATTTTAAAGCATCACGTGAACCGAAAGTGATACTGTCACTTTTATGTTCCGGGTTTTTTCCTCTGTTTTCAGAGAACTTTTTCTTGTTTGTTTGTTTTCCTGAATCAGAAAATGGGGGACAACAGCCCCCAGGATGGCGCAGAGAACGGTCCACACCTGGAAGCCAAAGGTCCAGATGTCGGGGCCCAGTCCGAGCGCATCCCGAACGGAGAGCCTGCGCTCCAGACGCGCCTGTACAAGCGGCGCTGGGTGATCGTGTTCCTCTTCAGCTGCTACTCTCTGTGCAACGCCTACCAGTGGATCCAGTACGGCATCATCAGCAACATCATCATGAAGTTCTACAAGGTGGATGGCTTCGCCGTGGACTGGCTCTCCATGGTCTACATGCTCGCCTACATCCCGCTCATATTCCCGGCCACCTGGATCCTGGACAAGAAGGGACTGCGCTTCACCGCGCTCCTGGCGAACGCGCTGAACTGCGCGGGCACGTGGATAAAGGTGGCCAGCGCCCGGCCCGACCTGTTCTGGGTCACCATGCTCGGACAGTGCGCGAGCTCTCTTGCTCAGATCTTCATCCTCGGGATGCCCTCCATTCTCGCCTCTACCTGGTTTGGAGCCGATGAGGTCTCCACTGCCTGCTCCATTGGAGTTTTTGGCAATCAGGTGAGATGAAAGTAATTTTATTATCACAACCGCAGTTTCAAAAGAGTTGGGAAGTTATGTGAAATTAAAATAGAAAGTGAATGCAGTCATATAATCATGTAAATTCATATTTTATTCACAGCTGAACAGTTAACACGTCAAGATAGCCCAGATAGTCCCTCTCCTCTTTAGTTCAGAGGTCGTGATGTCTGTGGTTTCAAGGTTGCAGCTTCAGCCTGTTGTTGTCCCCGTCCCAACTTTTCGAAATGTGTTGCTGCTGTTACCAATTTCCAAATGACCATTATTTCCCCCCAAAACTTTGTAATTCTTGAGTTTTCAACATTTGGTATGTTTACTATGTTCCACTGGTTTTAAAATCTGGGTTTATGGGAATTGTAAATCATTACGTTCAGCTTTTATTTACATTTTACACAACGTGCCGACTTTTTCAGAACTGTGATAGTAGATGTTTGTATGGCTTAAGGGGAAAAAATGGACCCACATTTGCATTTATTTCACAAAGTGCCTCTGCACTTTGTATCACTCTTTTATAAATCTTACAAATCCAGAAATGAAAATAAACTTTAGAATTGAAATATTTACAGTTATTTCAGTGTAATATGAACCAATGAATAAGACTTAAATCTAATTAATTTAAATAATGGTGTTATTTTAGTGCATATAATAATTGTACTTGGAAGAAATGTGCAACAAACAGAAAAATCCTAAACCATGAGGCTTTGCTCACCTGTGTTCATCTCCCGGTTTGCTGGTTTACCTCTTTAATTATTTGTGCTTATTGTTATGAGGTCAAAAATAATTATTGCAAAGAAAGAAACACTTTCTTCTTATTTTGGGTAAAAATGTACATGGTTGGATGCCTAAAATACCCTTTTCACAATCCTTACAGCTCTCATATTAAACTCTTGGTTGAACAACAAGGCAGCCTTCTCTGATAAAACTAGTTGTGTTACTTTGGGTTGTGCCATCTTTCCTAGTTTACTTAAAACAAGTGTTTGCAAACTCGCAAAGCAAGACTTCACTAACACAGTAAGTTAGGATGGGCATTGGAAGCACACACACAGCAACTATACATCCGTCTGAGGCACAAAAGCAGCCGCTGGTGTGTGTGTGCTTACCTTGCAAAAGCTTATCAGGCTTCATGGATTTTTCTCACACTTGGAAACGTTTCTGATGGATTCATTGAAACATTTTGTCATGTTCTTTACTCAGGGCTGGAGTAAATGTTTGTATCGGAAGAATTCAGAGTTTTAGCTCGGTGTACCTTTTTAAGTTTTCAAGTATCAACACTTTTCTTCTCGTCTGATTTGTTGCTCTATTTATCAGTGGAGTTTGCTGTAACCGATTTGTATCAAAGTCTTCCTCCTCAAGAAAACCACAAGATGCAAATCATTAATAGTGATTAATGATGGCTCTAAAAGTTAAAAAAAAAATCGGACAAATTCCTGAAAAATGTTAAATGCAATCTTTCAAAACGTGAGTCATCTTTCATTGTTTACATATTTTTTTCTAAAGAACCAAATTTTCTTGTAATATTTTAAAACAATCTTGATCAGTTGTTCGTTAAGCTTTCAGATATTTTTAGAGATCATTTATTTTTAAATGAATGAATCCCCTTTCCACTCATTTGCAGTGACGGCATGTTTCATTCAACTTAAAGGTGCTGTGAATCATCTTTCATTTAGCTCTGAACCTCGTAGGTGTGTTGATTCAGGAGCCTCAGTGGAAGAGGATGTGTGACTGTCGCCATCTCCTGCTTGTAAAGTGCATTTATTTATTCATCCTGTTTACTTTTGCTGTGTATTCGAGCTGCTCCACTTCAGGTATGATTATATAAAAACTCTTTCAGACTTTTTTTAGTTTCTTGTTTGTTAAAAGCCACCAGAATTAGAGACAGAATCACAGATTAAAGCTATTTCTGGAACCTGTTCATCTCTGTTACAGTGAGATTGATAAAAGCTTAAAGCTGAACATGTTTTAGCTGAGAAGCTTGTTTTTGCTTTATGATCTGTTTATCAGCTCTTTTTTTATTGTGCTGTTTTAGGATGTTGAAAAGAGGCCAATATGAGGCACTGAATGTCACAACCATAGACGTGTATTAAAATAAATGTAATTTAATACACGTCTTTGGTCACAACACTGTTGGACTGTCACATGACAGGTTAGAGTGAGTAAACAAACAGGAGGTTGACTTGGGAGGTGTAGTTTGGATATTTACAGAACGTGTTCAGCTTCTTTGCTTCCCTTCACTCTCTCTGCTTTCATGTGTTAGTTTGTGAGTTTTACGCTGAAGTTCAGCCAGAGGCGGACGGATTCGGAGGGGGTGGGTGCTGCAGCTGCTTCCAAAATCCCAGGAAATTTCCGTTAATATAGGCCTACAGACAGCAGAACAATGAAGATACCCAGAGGTTAAGTTAGTCATTAATCTCTTTTATCTTGTCTTTGTCCAAAACCTTTTTGTTTGGAGAGCTTTCTCTAATTATTTTAACAAAACACTTGTTGGGCTTTTTCTCTCTTTATTTTTAGGTCTGTTTTTTTTTTTTACCTGTTTTGTACAAATCTAAACAAGCGTGTCACGTACAAACTTCAGTAATAAAATCGAGTTTCTTCACTGAGTAACATCTTCTATTATGCTCCGACCTAAAGTGGAAGGAGGAGTTTAAAATGGGAAGTAAAACAAAACCAATAAAGCATCACATGACTGAAAAGCAGAGCAGGAAAGTGAGCTCTTATATGTGCTGAGTCAGCCAGGTGTGAGATCAGAACCTTCTGACTCTGCTCATTATGTCCAAACTACACCCCAAACCGACCTCTGCTAAATCAGGGGCAGCAATTACTGCTGATCTCCACTTTGGGCTCGGCAGGCGAGTTTGTTTATGATCGGCATGTTGAAACTGCCCGCTGACCGGGAGGAGAGAGTCGGGTAGGAAGAAAGAGAAAGCGCACAAAAGAAGACATCTGTCCTCTTCCCTCCAGCTCTTTAAGGAGACTGAGAGGACGCAGAAGAGCTTCTGTTGGAGCAACATGTCTGTTCAGGATCATGAATGGACGGGCAGCTTTGGTGGCGCTCCAGCTGAGAGAACGAGGAGCGTATTTTACCTGCTTTCAGGAGACAGCAGTGACACAGCTCACCTCCTCCCGCTGATGGAGACCAAGCTGTACAAGCGGCGGTGGGTGATGCTGTTCCTCTTCAGCCTGTACTCCATGAGTAACGCGCTCATGTGGCTGCAGTACGGCATCATCAGCGACATATTCATGCGCTTCTACGACATTGACTCCCTGGCTATCGACTGGTTGTCTATGATCTACTTCCTCACCTACATTCCTCTCGTCCTGCCCGTCACATGGCTCCTGGACAGTCGGGGCGTCAGAGAAGTTGTGGTGATGGGCTCTGCCTTGAACTGCGTCGGCGCCTGGATCAAGACGGGCACGGCCGACCCCAGCATGTTCGCCATGACCTTCGTCGGACAGTTTGTGTGTTCGATAGCCACAGTTTGTACCCTGGGCATCCCGTCCAGGCTGGCGTCCCTGTGGTTTGGGCAGCAGGAAGTGTCCACCGCCTGCTCCATTGGAGTTTTAGGAAATCAGGTTTGTGCTGGGTTCACAAGCATCCGTCGGATTGTGTGAATGTGTGAGAGTTTTGATTCTAAAAGGGCAACCAGTTGAAAGAAAGATGGTTTTAAATTGGGACAAAACAGGAAAGGACAGACTGTACAAAAGGAGATACTGTGGTTCAAAGTGATTTCCTTCTTGTCTGTGTGTTTGGTTTATTTATTCTAGCCAGGGGAAATTGCTGGTGTTGACTTTTCCTCTGCTCGAATCCTTTGCTTCTTATCACGCACCTCAAACTCTGGTAAATTTAACGTACAATGAGGTTACATTCAGAATCGTATGGAACAATAGACAGGCCTTCAGTGTTTCTCTGAAAACAGTAAAAAACAAGTAGTTGAAATCTCAGCTGCTGATGGGTCACAATTCCCTCGTCTTAGATCCCAGTCTGTTTGAAAAAATAAATTTTGAATGTAAATATATATATATAAAAACACATTTTGGTTATGGCAGTGAAAGATGGACACATTTTTCAGCCAAGTCTACCACTGTCAGGAGTGACTTCCACATGCTGAAATGCCGAGCCAAAAATGGTGTTTCAATATGGATCATCAAAAGCAGTCTTACCCCTGTTAGACTCTTTAACCTCTGAGGCTCAGCTATTTTAGCTTCACTTGAAGTGTGTCCTCTTTCACTTGCGTTAGACAAAGAACAGTACGCCGGTCATTGTTGTGCTTGTTTTTATTTTGTGCTTCTGTCCTGCTCCCAACCGGCGAAGATAAAAGCGTCCATTGTCATTAATGTTTACTTGCTCACCACGTCTCAGCTGCTTTGAATCCGATACTTCCAGGTTTTCAGGCTGAATCCGTTTACACATCCCCACGAACCCTTCAGAAATGGTTCACATCTAAAAAGAGTGTTTTTATAAGGTCTTGTGAAGCTCAAGGTGTGTTTGTGTGGCATTTTGTTTAGCATATTTTACCAGTTTTTAGAACTTCCTGTCATTATCAATGGTCCAGAAATTGTATAAAACTGTCTAGTGTTTGCTTTGATTGTTTAATATGATTACACAAAGACAAATCTGTTGAGCTTTGTTTTACACAGTCACAACAGGGTAAGTTAACACTTATTATTGCAGCTTCTGGTGGTTATGTAACATCAGAATTGTAAAGTTTGTAGCTATTTTGCTGTAGAGAACAACATGTGCACAGGATTAGGTGGACTCTGGGATATTTCTGTGCTTGTAAGCCTCAGCCTTTTTACAAGTTTGTTCCTTTTGAAGGAGCATTTATTTTCTCTTACCTTTGTCTAAAGTGGAAGGACTTTGTCTGTTGTCCCTTCAGGAATATTCTTCGGGTGGAGGACATTTCTCCACTTTGGAAAGCTTTGTTTTCTTCCATTTGTACAACATCCATGAAAATTTGTATCAATCACTGAGGTTAAGGGGCTGAGTTAGAGTTTCTTAAAAGATTAATGTTACTTTGGTTTGCTCATGTCTTCACAAAAAAAAATAAATTAAAAAAAAAAAAAAAAAAAAAAAAAAAAATATATATATATATATATATATATTTTTTTTTTATAAGTCCCAACTTTAGTTGCAGGCATGTCTAATTGTTCTTTTAGCACTCTCTCATGCCACACATTATTTTAACGAGGCAACACCTTCAACAACAGGTATACAAAAAGTATTTTGATCAAGTTTTTGATTCTTCAACTACAACTCTTTTTTTTTTTTTTTCCACTTTCTGTCTATTTCTCCTGCAGTTGGGTATTGCCATCGGCTTTTTGGTGCCACCCATCCTCGTGCCCAATGTGGATGACATGGACGAGTTGGCGTATCACATCCGAGTCATGTTCTATATCTGCGCAGGCGTGTCCACCTTCATCTTTGTGCTTGTGGTCATGGGTAAGTCTTTAAAGGAAGGTGTCTCGCGAAGCGGATGAGAGCTGCCAGCCGGGGTTCTGTACTTGTTCATACTAAACGTATTAGGGCAGTTCTTAGTGTTGCTTCACGTTATTTTCCCACTCTTAGAAATTCCAGTGGAGTTTGCAGTCTCTCAGTTGACTTCACGAGATGACAGCCAACCACCAGAAGTGATTTTTTTTTTTTGCAGGATTCAAAGTCAGTTCTTCCTGTAGAGCTTCCTGTCTGGTTGTCCCGTCCCTCAGCCAGTGCGCTGTCCCGTAGATGTTCTTTCTCCTGAAAACCCGTCTCCTCGGCCGCAACTGCAGTAATCGCTGTAATTGTCGACTCTCTGACGGGATGCGATTTGACAGATTATGAAATACAGAACATGAAATACTTGGAGGCCGCGCACAGTCGCTTTAGGAAATTTCACTTTCACCTCCTTAAAGCATAATGACAGTCAGAGACACACAAGGACAAAAGTCATTATATGTCTCTTTTTTACATAAGTGAGGAATATTATTTAAAATTTTCTCACATTTTCTGTAATAATTGTAGGAAAATTGACCTTTCTTGTCAGATGTATTGCTTTGTTATTGGTAGCTTGCATATTATGAGGTTAATTTGCTTCAGTTTTCCTACTCTCTTACTTCCCCCCCACATCTTTGACACATTTAAAGCATGAAGATTGTGTCAAACTCTTTATAGCATTTAAACAAGCAGCAGTATTTAAATCAGATAAGGTATTGACTTACAGTGTTAAATCCGTGACTCACATCGCTTCATAATGACCTCATGCTGATGGTGAACTTTGCTTCTGAGTTACCATGTAGGGATCCCTTTAAGTCCAATGAATCATTTTTATTCTCAGTGTGTTGGCAAAACTTAGATGGTTGCTAAAAATAGGCCAATGTTTGGTTTGTCGTGATTCGTTTGGGGGGCATGAATTGGACAAAGAAATCCTCTGAATGCCTTGATGTGAAGCAGAGAGTCAAATGAAAGAGCAGATATAGGTTTTCTGCCTTTTGTGTGCATTCCTAATGATGATCTTTTCACTGATGTCTGATTGAAACACAGGTTAAAGTTGGCTTCATACATTTTTTTAAACACATCATTTCCACTTTTACTTCACTGTTACTTTGAGCATCAAACAGACAAAAAGCTTGATGAAATACCAGACTTCCCTTCTTTGCTTGTGAATGTCTTGTGCTGTAAACATGCAAATGAGCTGCGTTCGTTCTTTAGTGTTTCAAGAGAGACCAGAGATCCCTCCGACCCAATCCCAGGCTCAGGCCAGGAACTCCCACCCGGACGAGTACTCCTACCAGGCCTCCATCATGAGGCTGCTGCGGAACAAACCCTTCATGCTGCTCGTGATCAGCTACGGTTGGTTCCTGATGCTTTTTTTCCTGCTTGTTTTTTCACACACGGACAGGAAGCAGGAAATACTTTAATGTAATAATAATCTTTTCAAATGTGAAAGGTATATGAAATAGAAAAGTAGGCCCACAGTACCCATTAATCACATTGCTTTAAGTGTCCGAAAGTCCATGGTTGAAAAAGCAAACGTGTTTTCATTATAAATTCAAGATTATAACATTTTAAAATATTATGTAACACAGTAAAACATACAGATAGGAAAGTTGTGAACAATAAAAAGCCTATAGAGCACACTTTAACGTAAAAAAGTTATAGTTAAAGTTAAAATGAGCCCTATAATGTCATCCAATGATGAAATATTTATTTTAGTTGTTGTTTAGGCCCAAACTAACAGACTTTGGGAGCCTGCAGCTTCATTTGGATCAGTAAATTAGTAAATAGGAAGTCTACGAGGTATTTTTGTTTTCACGTGCCTCTGTTTTATAAAACGTCTTGAGACCGTCACTGTAACACACTATTGATTCATTTAGCTTTTTTATCACCCAGTGTTGCACTATTGAGGTGAAAGTTCAAACTGGATGTGGCGTTTCATGATCTTATTTCTTATAATTCACTCTTAATCAGTTGCCAGTAAACTGACTGTATATAGATTAGGTTAAATGGCTTTTTAATGTCAGTAAGATAATCGTTATTGCTCAAAGGTCACTATTTAATGATAGTAGTTTAAATAATTGGCAGATAATTAGGTTGTATTCACTCATGAGCTTTTAAAAATAAAGGCTGTTTTGGGAGTTTTACACAAAATGCTGCCGATTGATGGATGTGAGATTTTATTTATTTTTTATACTGATGCTGTTTCTGAATTATCATCCTGTTAGCATTGCAGTTTTCTCAGGATATCGTGTTCTGTTTGGTTTCCTGCAGGGTTGAATGTCGGCTGCTTCTATGCCATTTCTACACTGTTGAACCGGATGATAATCGAACACTATCCTGTGAGTTCTCATCTGCATCTTGGAAGACATTTATTTTTAAGCATTTCCTCTTTACCCTTTTTTGTAAAACTTCCCTTAACTTCTAGCCTTTTTTCTGTTTGGATAAACTCAGGTTGCAAATGTTTGAGCAACTTGTTTTGACATCAAATTTCAAAACTTCAGGATTGTTGACCCTCTCAAAGATAACAAGGTTCCGGTCGGTAATCGGTCCAGGTTAAAAATACCTGTTGCGGTGTTACGAGTTTCTTATATGGTCTTTAAACCAAAGGTGTTAATGTTTTATTCTCAGGGTGAAGAGGTGAATGCTGGGAGAATCGGCCTGACCATCGTGATCGCTGGCATGGCGGGATCCCTCTTATGTGGCATTTGGCTTGACAAGACCAAAACTTACAAGTAAGATGTCCTTATAAAAAAGGCTTTTTAACTTTAAAACCTGTACAGAAACAAAAACAATGGATGCTTTCAGACATTAACAAGAAGCTAAAACCTGGTCAAACACGTGAAATAACAAATGTATTTTGTTTGAACAACGATTAACGGCTTATATTATTGCTTTTCATGCTGCAAGAGTTGTTTCATGTGCTTAAAGTGCTTAAAGCTTATCTTCAGCTTTCAGCGTCCTTTGAATCTCACTGGAAGACATCCAAGTGGATGAAAGTTGTTATTTGTTGTAGACACGAATAAGAATCTGGAGGTTCAGGAGTGATTTTCCTCTCAAGCCTCATGCATTCTTCATTATTCTTTAAAAAAGCCAGTAATACGGCGATGGTGTCTAATAATTGATTGCTGCAGTTTTCATTTTTACCTGATCTGATAACTGTCTCCCTTCATTGTTACCTGTTGGATGTAAGAGAACGTGTGACGCTGCTTTCTGTGGCAAAGCATAAAAAGTGCTGTGGCAGGTTCAAATCCTCCTCTCTCAGATTCCACACATGCCGGTAGGACGCTGAGCCGTCAGAGCACTTTGGCCCCTCCCGTTTTTGTTGCCCTGAGTTAAAGATTTGCTACATTAACAAAAATTGTTTTGCGGCCTGTTTTACACGTGATTGTAGAAGAAACGGCCTGTTTTTTCTTTTTGCAGAAGGTCTGAGACAAGAGCTCCTCAGTGGCCCAGAAATATTGTTTTTGATTAACACATTTTAATTCTAACAGTTTCAATGCACACAATCCACTAGATATAACCGTTTGCGGCGCTTTCACTTTAGCTCGATTTTCTTGTCATTCAGATGATAAAAAAGTGTTTAGTTGCCTCAAAAGTTTGTGTTACTCTTAAAATAAGCTGAGCCTTTACAGCATCAGAGGAACACTTGGTGGTCTTAAGGAAACTGATTTATTTTTAAGGAAACAAAACAAAAAGTCATGTTGCATGTGTGAATCAGTTAAAGCTGCTGCATGTGGAGGTTAATGAAATCATCAAACCACTTTTTAAACTAACGCTCCTCTTCCTGTCTCCGCAGGCAGACCACGCTGGTTGTTTATGTCCTGTCTTTGGCCGGGATGCTGGTTTACGCCTTCACCCTGAACCTGGGTCGCCTTTGGGTGGTCTTTATCACCGCGGGAGCTTTAGGGTAGGTAATCATTCATGAGCAGATCCCATGATAGTGACAAAGATCACAGCGAGGAGCTGAATTTTATACAAAAACTTGCAAATTGTAAGTAAAAATTAACCGTGCTTGGAAATGATGTGAGAACCCTTTATTCATTCTGAGCCAAAATATTTATATTTACTCTATATGTCACATTTCTTTTGAATGCAGGCTAATCTTCCATCTTGAGATGAATGAAATGCCTGTAAGTTATTTACTCAAAGCAGGGTTTTTTTTTTGGAATTTGCAGGATAGTTCTTAAAAAGAAAAGCTTTGATGCAAACCTTACTGCAAACACGGACTGTTGAGAGTTTATAAAGTTTGTCTCGTGATGAGCAGCAACACATTTGAAATGTAAGTTTTCTTTCAGACTGCATCTGTGCTGCTTTGTCAGAGCAGAATTACATTTCTCAGATTATTGCTCCATTTTGTCCTTACAGTTATTACTATTTATGGTAAGCTGATTAGTCCCATAACTGGTTTCCATAGCAATTTCCCTGCCTGGTTTTTATTGCTAACACACCAAATGACTGTATTAATGTCCTACTTTTATAACCGTAGGGCTGTTTTTCAGTGAATCACATTGTTTAAGCCTAAACTGTGATTTTTATTGTTTTTAATTTGAGCTTCTCTTTCTGCCTGCAGCTTCTTCATGACGGGATATCTTCCTCTTGGTTTTGAGTTTGCAGTGGAGCTCACGTTCCCAGAATCTGAGGGAACCTCATCAGGACTGCTGAACTGTTCAGCTCAGGTTTGAGGTTTTAAAATGAGCACGATTACCTGTAGAGTCACGGGGCTGAGGTAATTACAGTTTCCTGAATCCTGTTTCAGATCTTTGGAATCATTTTCACCATCGGTCAAGGAAAGATTCTTGATAAATGGGGAACCTTTGCAGGAAACATCTTTCTGTGTGTCTTCCTGCTGATAGGAACACTATTAACAGGTAAAAGCTTTGTTTTAACGTTGATTTGCTCATTAATAATGGCGCACAACAGAATTCAAAACAAGTTAATTAATGAATTTGTACAACTTTTTCCTCACATGGGTGCATGTCAAAAAAAAAAACAACCTTTAACTGAGTTTTAGTGGAGAGTTTAAATTTGTCATGAATGGATGAACGAATGTTGCCCCCTGCTGGATAATTTAATACTTACACTTTATTAAAGTTGCTTTAGGGACGCTGGACCTCTTATCTTTAAAGGAAAATATTCAACTTTTTCCTTTTTTTTGGTGAAATTATATTGCTTTTATAGAATGTTATCGATTTTCACATGATCTGTTTTTGGTATTCCTTGAAATACATGTTTCCAAGAAGTTTTTAATCAAAGTTTTCAAAAAATGACCTCATTTATGGCATGAAATGAACATAGTTTTATGTAAAAGTGGGGATTTATTGCATTTGTCAGGTTGTAAAATTGTGACACATGTTTGGAAGTTTCTGTCTTCTCCCTTGTTTCTTGATTCAGACTTTTGTATCAGTCTCCAAATGAACTGTTTTTGTGGGATCATCATGAAACATTTAACTCTACAGCGAAAGTGCTTGATGTTTATCACAGGACTAATCAAATCTGACCTCCGGCGGCAGAAGGCCAACCAGCAGACGGAGGTGCAGACAGTGAGTGTAAGTACATCTGCGTGAGTGACAGGAAGTCAGATGGGCTCTTTGTGTTCCTGCAGGGCGGTGGTGTCCAATCCTGGTCCTGGAGGGCCACTCTCCTGCATGTTTTAGGTGTTTCTCTGCTTTGACACACCTGATTTGAATGAATGAGTGATTAACAGGCTTCTGCAGAACGCAAAAACCTGCTGAAGAGCAGAGAAACAACTTAAACATGCAGGATGGAGGCCCTCCAGGACCAGGACTGGACTCCTCTTCCTCAGAGGAGCTGATCCTAGTCTGGCTCTGGTTTTTGTGTCCCAGCTGCTTCACTGAAGTCGCTCACACTGCAGCCTGCTGCTGATTTCAAGGATTTCTGCTGCACGAGTGGAAACTTTGTAGTTTTTTTCCCCCTAAACTCTCAAAAAGAACAATTTTCTCTGAACTCTGTTCTGCCTGACAGCTCTCCAACTCGGCCTAATAAACAGCATGTTTAAGTATTATTTGCTGTTAAAGCCTCCTTTTGGTTTAACTCTGCTTTTTATCCTTTAAATGGTTACATCTGACTGCTGTCAAATAGATATTTTATAGTAATTACCAAATAAATACATTTTATGTGGCTATAAAGCACTTTCAACAAATAAATACCAGACAAAAATGAATTCCAAAACAAAACTCGGCAGCATCCGGCTACTTAAAATGAACTTAAAAAAAGGAAAACCATTTAAAAGACAATCTCACTTCAAACTGCATGTGCTCTGCAGCTTGTCTTCTTTAAGAGAAGTTTGGGTTTTTCTCTGCTGAGCTTTTTTTTTTTCTCCTGATATTCCAGTTATAACTAAAAAAACACCAGAAGTCCTGCACGGCTGCACAGCTTTAAGGCGTTTAAAGGAATGGTTGTTTCTTTGCGATCAGTGCGGTGCAGTTTGGTCAGGATCTCTGGTGGTTTAGTGGACAGGAGTGTAGGTTTCTGGGGCCACTGGTGGAGGTGGTGTAGTGATAAAGGTGACCCCCCTCAGAGCTTTGATACCCGAGCTGTGATTCCAGCGTACATCAGTGCAGGACTACGGGGCCACGGCGTGCAGCGACTCCTGGAAGCCGCAGTTCTGACATAAACCCACAGCTTGACTTAAACCAAAAACACCCCCCCTGACAAGGTAGGGGCGCACGGCAGTGATATAAACCCCACACCAACACACGGTTGTGCTCAACTTCCAAAACAATGAAAAAAGAAACTACTGTGTGTTTAAATGAGTACAGAAGCAGGTCTGATTACGGATTTGTTGGTGTGAGATTATAATTTATACTGTTATAACTGAATTACACAATCAGATCTTAACCAAACATATTGAGCTCTTGTTGTTGCAGAACTGAACTTTTTACTTTGGATCTCAAAGTGCTCTAAAAGCTCACAATAAGAATTAAACTCATATTTCTTTTTGTGCATAAATAAAAGAAACATCCAAGTTTGTGATATATATATATCAACATTCAATGCAAATTTAACTAATGTATATTATCTCTTTTTAATTTGTGTTCTGTTTTTAGGAATGCTGCGATGGCTTGTCTTATAATTTGTAATAAAATGGCTAAAAAAAAATCTGACTTATTGTCTTTGTGCATTCCAGAAACTGACAGCTGATTCAGAGAGAGGCATCTCTACACCTGAAGTCCTGAAGGAGAGGAAGTTATGAGGAAGGGGAGGGTTGTCTTCTAAATGAGCTTGAATAGATACAAATTTTCTTTTTAAAAAAGTCTGACTGACACATGAACTAAGTAAAAAGCTGCTGTGAACAGAGTATGTGATGATTCAGTTATGAAACTGTGATGTTTTCAGGACAAAAACCCGATTTGATGTACTGTAAGGAGGATGAGCTGCTGAAAATCACTCAAAGTGCAACTTTCACACAAAACGTTGCACATCTGGGAAATGACTCGAACAGTTTCTCCTTTTTCATTGACCTCTTGTTATTTGTGTTTTACTGAGCAACATCCGATCTGTGTTATATTGAAGCTGAACTCAAGTCTTTACATTAATGAAAGTATTCATTTGAGTGTTGTGATGTTTAGAGTATGCAAACAACCTGCAGGCTGTGATGCGTTTCCTGTCGCGGTGAGTCAGGTCACCTATCACCTGCCTGGAAGTGTTACTGGGAGTCCTGCTGATTATAAATACGGACTGATGCTGTGCATCTGAGTACACCCTGGGGTCAGTTTCATCCTCGCTTTGCAGAGGTGACCCCCAACAAGAAGAAGAATGTCAGCAAAGCACAAAAACATGTTAGCCGGATAAAGATTTTGTTGTCATTTTGCACACAAAACTGTTTTCTATTGTAAACTTGTGAATAAACCACGGTGTGAAACCACGGTGTGAAACCACTTTTTTGCACATTTTTTTTCATGAGGGTGTTTTATTTTCAGCTCTGTACCAGTTTATGTAATTCCAATTGTTCTGATTATAACAGGTGCTGGTTTCAATCATTCATTGTCAGGAATTTACTACACTAGTATTGTTCCAAGTCTTTTTGTATGTTCTGAACTCATTCAGGTGATATTAAACATTTTTAGACTGCAAGACAAAGTCTGATATTTTTCTGTTCAACCTGAGTTGTGGACAAATTACTGAACGGAAAGAAATCTTTAACTTGTTTCCCATTATGAGACACAAAACATGCCTAATTAAACACTAAATACATAATTGTCAGAGACCAGACATTTTTGGGAAAAAACCCCCACAGAAATGAGCACAGAGAGTTAAAACAGACAACATAAAACCCACATAAACAGAGAAATTAGATGCTAACTCACAAAATTACCACAAATGAGTCACAAAACAAGACCAGACACAAATTTACTTATAAAAGTGACAAAACAAACATTTAAAACGGCAACAATTACCACAATCAGACACAAACAACAAATAAATACAAAATGAGTAGAAATAAAAAACTGTTAAGACACAAAATGGCCACAACAAACACAATTACCAAAACAAATACAAGACAGAAGAAATAAAATGTTAGACAAAAAAATGCAAAAGAAAACTAAGTCAACACCTTCAAACAGAAATTAGCCAAATGTGTCTGTATGTATATTTGAAGGTAATATGAGTTTGTTTATTGATGTCTCAGAAACCTGAAGAGCTTCTATAAATTATGTTTGAGTCTGATTTGTTTATTACCAGAACAAATACACAACTAAAGTGCTCTCAAACGGTAAAGTAATTTAAAATATGGCCTTTAATTCAAGTATTAAACAGAACACGACAGGGAATTACTATCAATTTGTCTTAGAAATAAAGCTAAAGTACAGATAAACCTGTGAAACATAAAAAAAAATACATGTCAGGGGCTTTTTGCTCAGCTATAAAACAATAATTACTTTTAGAGAGGTTACTTTATGATACTAAGGCCTCATGATTATCAGAGGTTTTGTCACAATGACCCAGAGGAAACAACTTGGAGCCAGAACGTCTATTATTGCTACAATAACATGTTCATTTTATGCAGATAATGTTTGTTTGTTTTATAATTTTGAGATAATGAGAGAAATATATAGAGAGATCCAGACTGGAGGAGAAATATTGCGCTGTCAGTTCTTGAGTTCTTTAATTGAGACGTAAATAATAGTTTAAAAGCACAGGACAAACATTGAGGAGCAGCTGCTCAAAGCTGAGCAGCTGTTCAGGGTTCTTTAGTAAATTTGACTTGGTATACATGAGGGGAAGTGGTGGAATAAAAATATCTGCTTTAAAATTATGTTTTTTTTCAATAATATCTACTAAAGCTGAGCACAAACTGACATCATGAGTGTTGCTTTATTCCTCACAAATCAATTGCCTGTTTGAATTCAAACTAATTAAAAACCAGGACAAGTTAAACTGTCAAATGTAATATAAAGATTTGCACCGGAGATACAGTAGATCAAAATGTCACATTATAAACACATGTGTGCATGCTGGTGGTTCATCAGATTCAATAATACTAAAAAAACAAACAAACAACTAGTTCCTCTTCTTCTGTCGTGCTCCAACTTCCTCCTCCGTTTCTGGAAAACACTGGAATCCAATCAGCATTCCTATGACAGAGAAACCTGGAAGAAACAAGAAAATGTTACCATGATTCTTTCATTTAACAACCAGATTATTTACCACTGACCTCTAAACTTTGCTACTGTACGCTGAAAGTTAGACATTACAAATGCTAAACTCATAATTGGGATATTTTAAGTATAAAAAACAAGCGTTACGTCATACTTGCAACAATGAGCGGTGCCATCACGCCAATAGTCAGTGGCGCAGTTTTGTAGATAAAAGCTTCAGACAGAAAATGACCCAACGCCAGCACGAACGTCCACAAGGTGATGTGATACAGTCTGCAGGAGTCAGATCAGTTGAAATTTATAAACAAGGCTATATGCAGCAGAAACCAGCTTCAGAGCGTAACGCTGCCTCACGTTCTGTTCTGGATGTCGATGGCGCAGGCGCAGCGGATGATCGATGACAGCAGGGTCCAAATCCCAAACGTTCGAGCCTGGAGACCATTCACTGGATATAGGAGGATGGAAATAATTTTAAAAAAAGACATGGAAAATGATCATAACAGAACATCAGTGCATTCAGGAAAAGTTTCCTGTAGGAGGATAAACCTTCCTCTTATGAGGCAAATCTTCTTATTTTTGTTAGACTAGTTATTAGGCTGTATGTTGAGGTTCTTGATTGTTACATCATTATGTAGTTTTATTCAAATCATAGCTGCAATAACAGGTTAGGCTGCAATCTGGATCCTCTTTGAACTGTTTCTAATAGAGCTGTATTTAACAAAGTGTGTCAGTGTCAGTTCCACCTAACGTGGTGCTCACCGAACTCGGGTGTCCCGGTGTAGAGCTTCTCAGACAGGAAGCTGTGATCTCTGAAACTCTGCACCGTGTTCCCCACGGCGATGACGGACACCATCACCAGCCAGCTCCGCAGGACGTTCAGAAAGCGGCTCATCGTCCCCCGTCTGTCCGAGTCCCGGCGGGGCCAGGGAACCTCGCACTACGGGAGCGAGGCAGACATGTTCAGGCGAGCTCATCCATTCAGTTAAAAACAATAAATATGAGCTGGAGATTGCTTCATATCAGTTAGCAACAGATTACTCGTTTGCACAAACAAGCTAACACTGCTGTAAACGCGCGAGGCAATTCATGCAATAACGTTTTAATGAATTTCACACATATTTACCTGCCGAATTATAGATACCTGCCGAATTATAGCGTTACTGTGCTCCTGGAGAAAAAAACATTGACAATACTAAACACGGGCTGACCAATAGGACAGCTCAAGAAGTGGATCCATTTAATCGTACCATCGTTGTGATTGGCTCCACTCTGGTTAGGGTACCGCCTATTTTTTAGTCCAACCAATAAGAAATGAGCATTCAGACAGCGCACTAGGCTGTGTGGAAACGAAGAGTAGTCAAGGAGCAAGAGGACTATCTGACTGAAGTATTTCGAAACGTAATCACTCTATTACAACTCAGAAAATGCAATATTTAAAACTATATATCTTATTTTTTTAACCTAGCTAGTATGATTATTGGGTGAACTTTAGCTGTACTTCCACTTCTCAAAATTGTATTTGTGTTATCGCGCTTGGCACAAATCTACATGTACATATCTTTACCTCGCTATTTTAAGCGCCTATTATTTAAAGTTTGTTCACGAAAACCTTTGAATCCATTCATTTCGGGTAAAATAAAGACGGCACATAAATAATAATGCAGTCTATGGTGTAAAATAACAAAACACCTGCTGAATGGCTGCAAGGACCGTTTTAAGTTTAAAATTTGCGTCACGTGAACAAACGTTGTCAACGACTGCGCATGCTCGCTGCTCTGTTGCTACTCAGTTGTTGTAGTTACCAGGAAGATTAACCGCCCAGATGCCAGCTAGTTAGCTGTTAGCAAGCTCCATAGGAATAAAGGGCAAGGTTGTATCGGTGTGTTTTTCGTACTCAGATTTAAAATACGTGCATTTAAAAAACGGTCAAACTAAGACCTCGCAGGCAGCACTTATCTGGAAAACGTTCCTCAGCTTCCGGTTGTTGGGTTGTCAGATTGCATCGTCTTATGTTTTACTGTAGTAAGAGGATTTCATTCACGCCACTAAACAGGCTTTTTTTCTCCTATTTGTGCACCAATTTATACTATTTTACCCCTTTGCTAGTGCCTCTAGCTTTGTGAAGGAAGATTTCACCGATTAGTCTGTCCCATTGTAATGTGAAAATGCCGGCTGTGCTCCAGGAAAAGGAGGACTCTGAATCCTCCTCAGAAGATGAAGGAGGGTAAGTACATTTTCTGTTCCTTATTTGCTGTTGAATGAACTGACTGCTGTCTGCTTTAGAAACTTGCTGAGATGCTGAAACACCTGGATGGGCTCCTGAACACGAAATGTCACCTTTTAGATCACCTCAAAAATCATTGAGAGAGGTCTTAATCTGTCTATATTGTCATTGCTCGTGTTTTATTATTAATAACACATTTAAATACATATTTTATGTTTACATTTTGAAAACCAGCGGGCTGAAAGTAACATTGATGAAATGCCTCTTTGATTCTAAGCCCTTATGTCTTTTTATGTTGTATTTGTAGCAGATTTAAAACCTGCTTTAAGAAATATTTTTGACATTATGTACATGCCAGTTAGCAAATGCCCACTTTTAAACCCCTATTAATACATTTTACATGCCTGCACAGCGTGTCACAAGCTGGAAAGAGTTTATTGCTCACAGTCTGTGCAGCATGTGGACTTTGAAGGTCCTCTTTCAGGTTCTTACCTTGCTGATCCTCTTGGCCGACATCCCAAGATTTGCCTTTTAATAGGTGATGAATGTGCCACCTTGATGGATAAAAAGCACTATTTTCTGCTAGGTTTTGTTTTTTGAATATTTGGTCATTGTGTTCTGTAATCCATGCAACATCATCAATAAAATCATCTACACCGTGATGATTTAAGACAATAAATCTAAACTTTTAGGTATTTTCATTTTATATAGTTGTTCAGTACATTCAGAATGATGGGGATGATTTAGCTGTTTGCTGTGGATATGGCAGGTGGTCTCTGTTGTGTCTGCCAAATGATTCTCTCCTAATCTATTCTTAGCCATACCTGACTGAATGCCATCGTATTTGCTTTTAGGCTGCATCTCGTAAATTACTTTGGATAGCTTTGAAATACAGTTGAATCTGCAGGAGACCAGAGCTGCTTTTTTCACGTGTTATTATTCACTGAATTGGCATCAGAGCAGTAACAAGACAAAGAAATCCAAAAATAACTTTCTTTTAAACACATATCACTTACATTCTGACAGTATTGTTTTGTGTGTTAGTTTCGCTGTTACTGTGGACCTGTTCTCTTATGAACATGCACTTTATTTTAACCAATTTAAGGAGTTCTGCTTAACTCTGACTGAACATGTATGTTGTCTTTTTCATCAGGCGCATTTAATAATTTATCAAAGGTGATGTACATGTGTCAGAATTGGACAACAGATCCCTCTAAATTATGCAAAGGGCTACAAGGTGTATATTTACCGGCAACTGCTAGTAATACACAGCAAATTTAATAAGAAAGGTGTGTACTGAAAGCAAATGCAGTAGTCAGTTTAAAGTATTAGTATTAGGTAGCCTATACGAGTCTTAAGCTGACAAACTTGTCTGTCCTGCACTGAGTAATAACAGTTTGGTGGTGCAGACACAATTTATTCTCATTAGTAATATTTACTAAAAGTAATTTTGCACCTACAAGGTGATGCCAAAAGATCTATTACCTGACAACCTGACATACAGTCTATAAATAAACTGAAGGCCCAGACGTATTACTCAAGTTTCAGTGCAGAATTACAACTTAAAGCTGGCTGAATAATGTTATTTTAACATTTTATAAGATGTAACTAAAGAAAAGTGAACCAAATATGTGATAAGTGTGTTAAAGATAAAACTTAACATACATTTTTTTTGTGCTTAGATAGTTGTTACTCAAAGAAACCACGCTGGTTTATCTCTTGAGCTGAGTGCATTTTTATGCCGAAATGATTCTTGGATCAGTGTTTCACAAATAAAAAAAAAAATATTATTTTGAAAATGATCACGTGCAAGAGCTGGACTGAAGTGAGGAAGAAGCCAAAGTCTATAAAATAGAATTTCTAAAAATCCTGGGTAACATTTCAAGACCACTTTAAGAAGAAAGTACCCTCCTTTAAATGCAAAATAAAATGAAATGAGGGTTTGCTCAAAACTTTAGTGCAGTATTGTAGGCTTTAAATAATTTCCAAACATTGCTTTCTCTTTTTGTTTACATTTTACACAGTCCACCTTGTTTAGTTGTATCTAAGAGGTTAGCAAGGCAATGAAGCTGCAGTATGTTTGTCCAAATGTGTGTAAATGACAAAACTAAATGTGAACTATCACAGTGATGTTAACAGTTAACATATTGTATGTATGATGGACAGAACAGTAGTTCTTATGGTGGCTTATGTTCACAATAAACAACAAGCCTAAGTCTTATCAGATTACTTTTATCTGATGGTGTCGCCTTGATATCTCCTTGAAACAGAAATCTTCCCCGCTGTCAGACATACCTGGACGCTTGGAAGCTGGTGGCAGCAGCTGCTTACATTTCGACCCCTCTTTTATCCAAACCGGTCATACCTGATTGAGTCCCCCTCCATCATTGTGCCGCCTTATCTCGTATTCACCTCGTGATAAACAGGCCGTGTCTGGCACTGCGAGATAGCCTGGACTTTTTTACAAGAGGGTTTGTTAGTGCCGCGCATGGGTTTGTTATTTTCCAGCACCTCATAAAACTGTGTGAGGTTCTGCCTTTATCTGCGCGCCTGAAATAAACACAACTGCAGGATGCATTCCCTCAGAGTTAGGTAAGCTGCCCGCAGAGGCCCGGATCGCAGCATCTGTGCCAGAGATCTTTGGGCACAAAAATTCACCTCAAAGTAGCTTTGATGCAGTTGTTTATTTTGCTGTGTAAGTTGTATGTTTGAGTGGTGAGTCAATCATTCTTAACTTGCGACATTTTTCTCTCATTCGAATGTTTTCCCCTCAAGAGACCATCCTTGCATCACGTGGAGCGGCCTCAGCAAGACGATCCCCATTCTCCTGTTCTTACCCGAGGCCATTGTTTCCAAAGACAGGATCATCTGCTCCGTTGGAGGTAGAAACCGCCGAACTTGTGTCGCAACGATGACAGCGTGAGGCCTCCACAGTTGTTCAGATGACCCTTATGTGTTTTAACAGAGCGATATAACATGGCCTTCAAGATCGTGCGCACAGAGAGCCGCCTGGTTCGAAGAATACTCGCCAATCACGGATTCCTTGAGGTAACGCTCATTCTCCATTCGTGCAAAATTAGAAAAAAAAAAAGTCAAGATAAGAGAATATTTTTTCTTTGAAGGATGTGCAATGTATGTGCATGGTATGCTGGGCAAGATTACAACTATTTCTTTGCTAATGCCACTTTCAGAGTAGCAGGAAAAAATGAGAATTTGACTCCAAGTGCATTAGCCTTATATTGTGAAAGATGCACAACGCTCATTTATAGTCTTCACTAGTAGTTCCAATCAAATCCCTTTTTATTTCATTTCATTTCTTCCTGACACCCGTGAACCACAGATCAGAGGCTGACGAGCGTCTACTGCTGCTCCGACAGAGACTAAATTTAATACTCTTTTATTCCAAACATCTGGTGTTAGCCCCAAACAGCCAGCGTGATCATGCGAATTAAGCCTCCTAACAAATCTTTGCAATAAAACAAAGCAAAACAGATAAAATCGTTAATCAACCTTCCTTTTTTTTTTTAAAAGTGCAGGCTGTTTTCTGCACATTAGTGCTCAAGTGAGCTGCTTTTCATATTCCCGGGATTTAATGCAACTTTTTGTGCTCATTCTCTATTTATAACAATTTCTTGACTGACTTTACTGTTTCCTCCAGCTGAAGCCGGTCAGTGTCTTTGTTTTTTTTTTTTTTTTTGTAAAGGTTCACCCGAACAGTAATGACTTTAACCTGATGTGGACCGGGTCTCACCTCAAGCCTTACGTCCTGCGCTGCCTTCAGGACTACCAGAAGGTCAACCACTTTCCCAGGTAGAACAGCGTGCTGAAATAGATGAGTGCATAGCAGCTGTATTCTGTTTTATAAATATCACTGCTGAGCCTTTCCAAGCACAGTCCCCCCCCAACCCCCCCAGTTCAGGCAATGTATTTTTTGGCTTCTCCTGGAACACACATTTAGTTTGGAGTGGTGCCTCTCTGAAGCATGAAATGAATCATACTGTCAGGCAATGGGGGGGTGGGGGGGTTGTGTAACTGTCATCTATTTATGTATTTATTTTGTCATGTCAAAGTGGAGCGCATTTTAATCTGGAGGCTCTGCTCATTTCCAGGTCATATGAATTAACTCGCAAAGACCATCTCTATAAAAACATCCAGCGGATGCAGCAGACCCACGGCTTCAAAAACTTCCACATAATCCCTCAGACCTTCATGCTTCCCTCCGAGTTCCAGGAATTTCGCAGTAAGACGCACCCGCCCGACTCAGTTGGTCTGAGCAGAGCTACATTGACGTTGTGTTTTTTTTTTCTGCCTGTATAAGAAAAAAACCCTCTCCACTTTCTCACCCAGATTGTTTTGCCAAGGACAAGGGCCCTTGGATAATTAAGCCAGTAGCATCTTCAAGAGGGCGGGGGATCTACCTGGTCAGCAATGTGAGTGACGTTAAACCTTTAAAATGAGGCAGTCTCCGGTTCAAATGCCCTCAAGTGCAGACATGACCGTAGAACTGATAATAAAACATCATGTAGGTATCTGAAAAAGAAAGCTTTCCACTCTGAGCTGCGCGCTGTCATCTCCATCCTCAAGCCTTCGTGGGCCGATGAGGGTCGAAGCCATAAAGCAAAAACAGCAACGTTAACAAGCTTGTGTTATATGTTATGTTGACCTTTGAACCCTGCTGTCTAAAGTCAGGAATAAACATTCAAACTCCGACATAATTCCGATGAGCGATGATGTTATTTTCTCTGTTCTCCCTTGGATCATCGTACGTCTCGAGGCAGCTTGGGTGGTCTCGGCCTCCAGCTTGAGAGAAGCGGGTCTAAATACTCCTTTTTTTAAAATTAAAAACCAAGCTGTTCGTTGATATGAATGTGCTGTCTGACAAGTGTTTGCCTAGACTGGGAAAAAAATTCACTGAAAAATGTCATTCTCATGTTTGATGTAGTTCTACAACTGTGTTAGATATCAAGGAAAAAAAAAAGCAGCCAACATTTCTTTTTGTGTAAACCTGAGGTGAACATGTGACAATAAACAAAATGTGAGACAAAACAAAAACAGCAACATTAGCAAAAATGCATTTTAAAGAATTATATTGATCAAATATAAAGTTTTAGGGTCCTGTTTCTTCAATAATTTCTTTTTTTGTTGTGTTTTAAAACAGTTTCTTGTTGTCTTTCTTTAAAAATGCCATTTTGTTTTGCTTTTTTGCCTTCCTTGGATTTATTTACAGAAATATTGTTCACTTGTCTGCTTTGTTGTGTTTAAATTCTTGTTTTTGTGTCGTCTGAAATTGTCAGAGATTCTGTTTTGTATTCATCTTTGTTTGTTTTGTTTAAATTTGTTGGCGTTTTCTGTTCTGTTCTTGTTTTTCTTTTGAAATCACGTGTTTCATTGCACTTCAGAACGAATAAGTGAGGGACCTACAGCATATAATGTAGGTACATTACTACTGGCAGACTGAAAACAGGTAATAAAAGGTTTAGATTAACGTTTGTGTGTAAAAAAATATACCTGTTATTTCATGTTTAGGTGCAGATTTCCATTAAAAGCAAACCTGGTGAGAGTTAACTGAGCACAGACTGAAAGGAAATGCTGTGTGAACTCGAACAGTCACTTGGCCAGATGTTATCTGTGTGTGGGGGTGCGCTGATACAGTTGTCTTTGAAATAAGTTTCAAGCAGACATTAATAAGCTCTGCAGAGTAAATCACACCCTTCCAAGGCCTCGGCTCTTGGATGAGCTCAGCAAGGTTCTCGCTCTTTGGAAAATATATGCACGATTCCTCTTCTTCTCAGGCATTTTTATGCAGCAGTGGAAAGAATGTCAGCTTGATATTTGGAGAGAAGAAAGAAATACGTTCATCTTTTTGGTTTGGCTTTCCTCTGAACTCCAGCCAGCGCTGAGGTTGCTCTGCCCCCTCCTTCTCAACTTCACCACCTGCAACACATTTCAACCTCATAAATGACCCATCTCCCAGCACCAGATTGTGTTTTTATAGGCTGTTATTGAAAGTTGACCTGCTATGGCCAGCGTCGCTGAAACGTCTCCTCATGTGATTACGCTTTGATGTTTATGATTAACTGCGGTGTCACGCCAGCTTTTGGAAATTGAGTATTTAATGTTCTATATGAAATACCTTGTAGCTTTAACTCTAACGAATTACTGCCTCCGTCCTTCTCTTTGTGCGCTCATCATATTTTCTTCTGTGTGTTCTTTCTCTCCTCGCGTTCAGCCAAATCAGATCGCGATGGATGAAAACATCTTGGTGTCTCGCTACATCAACAACCCGCTGCTCATAGATGGTGAGATGAAGTTTGTCTTTTAAAGCTATTTACACAGACTTAACACGGAGTAACCATTATGGCGTGCCCTTGTTTTTGTTTTCCTCGCAGAGTTTAAGTTTGATGTGCGTTTGTACGTGTTGGTGACATCATATGACCCGCTCCTCATCTACGTGTACGAGGAGGGCCTTGCTAGGTAAGCGTATGTAGGTTTTTAAATGATTTACATCCCGATTATAGGTCAGTGATCTCTTATTCTCAAGAGGGTAATAAACTGTTGCAACACAGGTGACAATTAATATCAAATGCGCATGTTATTGTGTGACATTTTTCCTTTTTTTATTGACTTACGGGCAAAAAGGTAAGAAAATGTAGCCCTTTTCTTTCACTGATGAAACTGAAACTCAAATAAAGTTAACCTTTCATTCAGTCTAAATGTATTCAGAACATCTAAAGAGATTTAGACTTATGGGAGATACTTTTCTTTCAGTGAAGTGATGTAAGCACTGCTTCGCTGGAAGGTTTAGGCTAATGGGTGAGAGTGTACATGTGTTTGTTCCAGGATGTGCTATATCTGTTTCCCAAAACCTGGTTTATTAGGCCTCCACTCCTTGTGAAGGTGGGAAGATAAAGGATGGCAGGATGATTTTAGACAGGAGGACAGATCACTAACAACAGTTTGCTTTGCGCAGAAATGGCAGTGTTGCAGGTTTAAGCACCTCTGCTCAGGGTTTCGTCAGCTTAGATCTCTCGCAGTCTTGATTGGCCGACCTTCCAGGTTTCCCTACATCAAATAAACCATGTTCTTCTTGGAAGAAAAAAATCTTTCCAAAAATAAGCAATGAGACCTTTTCTTTTCACTCCTGAGACAGATGGATTAGGTTTGGGTTCTGTTTATTGTGAAATGAGGATCCACTTTTCTTTTTTTTTTTTAGAGCGACACCTAGTGATCTTTTTTTTTCCTTTTTTATTCATTCATGTAGTCAATTGCGCCTTTTTAAAAAGTGGACATCTGTTTGGTGGCGAACTTGGCGGCATCAAAAATCGATTTTGTCTTTGAGCTCGGAACCAGTCGGCGATAAAGAAAAGGCGCCTTTCTAACCCTGCTCATCTGAGCGAGCTACAAAGAAAAATGTTATTTCTCGGGCACGGAAATTTTACACATGTGCTCAGATGTCTCTTCAGGATGCACTTACGTGGCTGTCAGAGATATATCGAAACAAGATGCTGTTTCCAAGCTGTTTCGCAAAAGACCACACAAAGAGTAATGTGAATTAGAACCACAGTCTGGGAGGACAAAGTAAAAATATCATTTACTTCTCATCTGTTTTAATGTGGTGCCCACCTTTTTGGACATATTGTATATACACAGGTATAGTTTGCTCGTACACTGAAAGCACAGCGTTCCTTATTTATTCCTGATTATGATGTAAAAGATCAGACTTTAAGGACACTGGTTTCTAGGTGATTTTTTTCCTTACATAAATTGACTGCTACAGTCATTTTTGAGCATTATACAGAGAAATTATAAATGTTTAGCATAATCATAATAAATGTAGCCCAAATATTAAATATTCTTTGCAAGTGTAAGGACAGAATCAGCTGATTTAGAGGCATTTATTTATTTTTTATATACTGAATGTAGTTTACATGTATTTTCAGTGCTGCAGGTGTTTTTGTAGGAAGTTTATTTGAGTAACTGAGCTCTTTATCGGGTTCTGCTCACAGTTTGGTTTTGTGTTTTATATTCTCTCCGTTTCCACAAGAGGGCATCCCAAACTTTCCGTGCTAACCGCTGAGTAAAATGTGTGGCACTGGCGATCCTGAAACAAAGCACCCCATTGTTTCGGTTGTAGGATGTGCTAATCTGAAGTTGCTGATTTTGTCATTGTGCAGAGATCATTTCTCAGGAGGGCTTTATGTAATTGTGCTGTATTCCCCCCCCCCCATCTATGTGCTCAGAGCAATTTTAACTAAAGTGAGAACAGGCTGACACGAGACTCAGGTAGGCCAGGAGGAGAGGGGAGATGATTTATGGAACGGCTGGCTCCTTGCCTCGCTCTGATAGAAGTATGCGCTCACGCTGGAAAACAGCGTGCCACTTCCCTCTTCTCTGCTGGCTTCATTATCAAATGTGAGCACTAAATCATAGCCAAATTTCGGAACCCTGCTTTTATCTGCTGACATTCCTCTGGTGGTATTGATATTCAGGTACATGGTGTGTGCCAAGGAATTCTCATTACTGCACATGTGGCATCCACTCCTCTCAAACACCACCAGAGGCTATTCTCCTCCTCAAAGTGCCCCTATTATCCAGTGAAGTGTCAGCCCTGTGAATGTGGAGGTGAAATAATGCTGCTGCCCCCCCCCCTCTCTTGAACAATAAACACTGCTTGTTCACAGGTTTGCAACAGTCAAGTACGACAGAGCGTCTACGAGCATCAAGAACACGTTCATGCACCTCACCAACTACAGTCTGAACAAAAAGAGCAGTGATTATGTCAGGTAAGCTGCCTCATGTGCACACTGAACAGGTTGCCGTTCGGGGAAGCCCCCCCTGACTCCCGTCACTCCAGCTCTGGCCTTTGAAGTGCATTTCTTTCCTTTCAGCTGCGACGACCCTGAAGTCGAGGATTATGGGAACAAATGGAGTATGAGTGCAGTGCTGAGGTATTTGAAGCAGGAGGGGAAGGACACCACATGTGAGTGAGGCCGTTTCTTTTTTTTCTTTTTTTTATTATTTTCAAATTTGGTGTCCAAGACTGTCCTCTGAGTGGAATCAAATCATAATAAAGCTTTCAGAGAGTAATTATTTGAACCGTTTCTAGATGGTTTCTTTCCATTTCATGTGTTCCAGTGCTGATGAGACAAGTGGAGGACCTCATCATTAAAGCCCTGCTTAGTGCCGAGCCACAGATAGCCAATGCCTGCAAGATGTTTGTTCCTCATAAGACAAACTGCTTCGGTAATAATTCCTTATTCTTGTTAAGATTTTTCTAAACTGTTTTAAACAGACTAGATGGAAAGTGTCTGAGCTCGGACAAAAATTTCTTTTTTTGTTGTTTTTCCTCTCCCATAAGCACATGACCACACCCCTCACATTTCCTTTCAGTTTCACATTCATTGTCCTGTATTTCCGTCATAGTTTTTTGCCCACTGGGCCACAGTGAGGTGGTAGCCAGTCACCTCTTCGTATAGAGCCTTCCTGCCGATTGCTGCCCTCCAACTGGCTGCCGGCTTGTGGAGGGCCTGTTGACTGAAGCAGGAATTTGCTTCCTCTCTTCTGTTGCCATTCAAGCTTTGCCTGATTTAGGCCGACTATTTTCTTGGCTAGTCTTGCTCAGCGGCGGGCTTGTGTGAATTTTGTTTTGGAGCCATTACCCGTGTTAGTGTTGGCACTAATTGTCTGCGCTCTTTCTCCGAGTCTGGCGGCCTTTCTGAGATTTTGGAGTTTGAAAGCGCGGATTTTGGCCCGGCCTCCCTCAGCACCACTGTCTCTTTTTCACTCTCTTTTTTTTCCCCTTTCTCTTACTGTTTCTGTTTGTTTATAATTCTCCCTCTCCAGCTCACACTCGCTTTCACCTCTCAGATGCCAGAAAAATAAAGGCTTCCCGAGACATAATAGCTCTCTGATTGGTGGTTGTTTGGGCTGTTATTGGGCAGCAGCACGGGCTCACAATCCAAGATTCGCCTGCATGAAGATGCAATCTGCTCTTTTAGTATCACCGTTAGGTTTGAAAACCCACATTAAATTAGGCAGTGAATGTTGATCCTGCAGGTATTTACAGTAAAATGTAGCTTATCAAACTTCAACCTGTCTGCCTTTCATTCACACCTGGAAAATGTGAAAAAACAACCAGATGGTTTGGATGTTCTCAAAAACCCAACAACAATTTAACCAAAAAAACAAAGAAAAACACAGCTATAATGATTTTTTAAGCCTTAGCAAGTAAATACACTACTGCTAGGCAAAGAAAAAACATCCTAATATGAAGATATAATGTCAAGAAGTAAATATGTAGCATTAGCTTTAAGTTTGGAAGCAAAGTTTAAAACAATATATGGTATTTAAATTACCCATAACTCCATGTCTGCATCTTTTCTTTACTACAATAAATCAAATCGTTTCTAATCTGTTTAGTTTCATCTATATTGGTTTATCACTTTAGGATGTGAAGCCCATGTCGTGCATACTTTTACAAAACAAAAAACAATTATCTCCTGCACTTTTGATTCAACACATATTAAACTGCGGTCTGCTGCGAACAAGCCTGTCGTCTTACTTCAGCATTGAATCCGCTGTGATTTTTGTTGTCTTTGCCCCAAGCAAATTAATTATGGCTTTCATGGTGTGTCTAAGGTTTCCTCAAGACAGACACTGACGGTTCCAGAGGACCACCCTCATCTTCTTTTCGCTGAGCCGCCTCTCCTGGTGTGGTCATATCGCATGCAAACTCCCTCTCTGCGCCCGAGTCTATATGTGCAGGATGAATACAGAGACATGCTGGAACCCGTGAGTTTCACAAGCGCACAGGTCTGTTTCAGTTTCTGGAAGTTTAGGGTTGAATGTTCGTCTGTCAGGCACGTCTTCCTTAAATCCAACCTCCCCAAGCCACCTGGGAGTTACATACTGTTTGTTCCCTTCCTTCTTTTGTTGCGCTTATCATCGGCAGGCCCTCTCACCTTACAATCTACATGCATTCATCTTTCTTCCTGGGCCTCAGCAGCTGCCTGTAATAGTAAGCAGGTAGAAAGCATGACAGCTAAACAAAAGTACATGCATGTTAACTCAGCAAACACTGATTAAAAACAGCCATTGTTTAGAGTTTTTATAGAATCTCTGGAAAGGAGCCATACAGGACCATAAAGCACATTATAATTTTAATTTACTGCAAATTGTTCCCTGCCATTTTAATGTCTATAAATGGCTTTAATACAATGTTTATTGTTTTCAAATGGGATTTTTTTCCCCCCCTTTCTACTCAAATCTAAGGGCATACCTTAAAAAAATCTTTTTACAGCTTTGTAATGCCTCATGTGGGAAGAAATAAAAACTGATTTTTTTTTTGTTGTTTTGTTTTAGATCGTAAGAAGTGCGTATGAGTGTGTGTGTCTTTCTGTGGGGAGAAAATGCCACCCATGCAGCTCCTTACTGCTGCCGTGTGATTAATGGACAGGCTTTTTTTGCTGAGAGATGCTGATTACGAGATGTTTTAACTAAGATCTGATTAGCCAAGCCAAAGGCCTATTTTATTACACGCAAAAACATTCCACTTACTGGTCCTATGTTCCATTGAACGTCGCTCATTAGGTGCCGAGTGTGGTTGGCTCTCCCGTCTGCGAGTTACTCTGGGTGTTTCACATTTGTCAGATACTCCCACACTTTGCCGCAGTGCGAGGTTTGTTTCCCCGTGAGGACATTTTAGCTGCTGCGGAGCTGAGTCTTCTTGGGAGTGATTCACGGTTAAGGTCCCACTATCACAATAAGACTGCAGAGTGCAAGCGGGGACTTTAATTTGTTGTCCTCTGAGTGTTTTTACAACTGTGGCTCCAAGCTGCTCTGCTGCGCTTCTGACAACAGCAGTGAAACAGTTTAGCAGCCATGATTTATCTCAGAATGACGTGAAAGTAATTCAATTGTCCAAGCCCATGAAGAAAACACACATGAAAGATGCTGCTGTTATTGTGGGCCACCAGGCTGTGTGGCCAGGGTGGGGAGATCATTGTTTTTGGGCGTTCGTCTCTTGTGGTAAACTTTCCAGCGGCGCCCCTCCTTTAATAAAGAAAGAAAATGCTCTTCATCATCCCTTTTTCTCTGTCACCGTTTTTTTTTTTTCTCTCCATCCCTCTTTAATGGGTGTTATGTGGATGTTAAGCGCCTCATGTCTCCTTGTCTGTGATGCTTGTTGTGGGCTGTCTGTGGGCACATTTAAAGCTGCTGGCCCGGCAGCGGTTGAGCCACAGAACACAACGTCTGCTCGTGGGGCATCGGCGGCGTCTGCTTCTAATTGGGGGAAAATTTGTGGCGCATGGAGTCTGCATGTCGGAGGCTGGCGAGGCGGTGCAACACCTCCCTGTTTTCCCCTGTTGTTGTTGTGCCACTGATGAGGCAAAGCAGGCTCAAACCCAATTATCCCCCTGCTCTGTTTTCCAAGACTAATAGATAATGTTTTTTAGTATACACACAAACTCCCCCTTTCTGTCTTGTGTTGAATGTGTGTGTTTCAGAAGTGGATAGAACAGTACAAGCTATCAAGTGGAAAAAAAAAAAAAACTCTCAGTGCTCTGCTGAGGCAAGCACATCAGGGGTCCAGTTCATCTTGTGAAATCAAAGATGGTAGGGAAAGCTTATGTTGCAGCTCCTGGCTTATGGATTGAATCACGCAGTAACACACACGTGACATCGACAAACCTAATAATTTAATCTTAAGTACGTATGTAGACTCAGTTTTCCACTGACATAATGAATTTCCATGTTATAACAAACATTAAATCTTGTAAAGCAGTTTTCACAAATGCACTGTGTTTCACTTGGTCAAATACCAGATTTATTTAGGTTTCTTGTAACATCCAATCCTGCCAAGACTTAAGAGATGTTTGCAAACTGCTACTACATCTTTGCATCTTCGTAAACCGTTTGATACATGCCGATAAAGTGTTCAAGCTATCTGAACCAAAAAAATAAACTTCGTAAATGTGGTAGATAATAAGCTATCACTTACCTTGTTTAAATGAGCTCATTGTGTTATGAGTTAGTTTGCGCAAAACATATACAGGTGCTGGTCATAAAATTAGAATATCATGAAAAAGTAGATTGATTTCAGTAATTCCATTTAAAAAGTGAAACTTGTATATTATATTCATACATGTTTTTATTTGATTTTACAATCTCCTTTTTTAAAAAATAAACAGAACACACTTGGAAATGTGGTTTGCATTTGTATTTAAACAGTTTTTATTGGTCCATGCAGTTGTACATGACTAGCTTAAAGTGAGGATAGAGACATCTGCTTTTAACAGCAGACATATCTGCTTTCTTAAGTTTTATCATATGCATAATATGGTGATTTTAATGGGACTGACATATTACATACAGGTGCTGGTCATAAAATTAGAATATCATGAAAAAGTAGATTGATTTCAGTAATTCCATTTAAAAAGTGAAACTTGTATATTATAGTCATACATTACATACAAACTCATATATTTCAAATGTTTATTTCATTTAATTTTGATGAT
>NC_051439.1:13936814-14005826 GCF_001649575.2 Kryptolebias marmoratus
AATAAACATTTGAAATATATGAGTTTGTATGTAATGTATGAATATAATATACAAGTTTCACTTTTTAAATGGAATTACTGAAATCAATCTACTTTTTCATGATATTCTAATTTTATGACCAGCACCTGTAAGTTTCTAGCAATACTAGCTCTCTGATCACATTTTTAAAATCTGTTTTACTCCAATCAGGCAGCTTCATGCCTCCAACAAATCAGTGGTTTCTCACTGTAGGTAGAAAAGCACCAAATGAGGTGGGGTCTTTAGATGATCCCCGGAAATGACATTACATTTAACAAGGGTTGCTAACATCATACATTGCTGTGTTTGTTACAACAGATATAAATCAGTGTTCATAAGTGGGTAAAAATAAATAGGATAATGGTTGTTGAGATTGTTTGGGTTGTTAGTCTTCTTTATTTAGCAATGTTTGTATACTTTAACCAGCGATAGTTGGGGTCACAGGTCTCAGCTGCTGTTATTTTGGTGGTCAGAAGCCAAAAGGTTTTGTGGTTAAATACCACAAATCTGAAAACTTTGTGTTAATCATTCTTAAAACTGCTATGATTTCTTTTTTACTCGCCATCTGTTCTCATATAACTCTTATTCATTGAAACAAGTTATAAAACCAAGTAAACATCCTAATAATGCCTGATAAATCCAAGTATTTTGATCATAATATAAATGTCTATCCTATCTGGCGATGGTTTATTTGATTTGAAGAGCTTTACACCTTATTCTCGATGACGTTGTGTCAACATAAAAACTGGTTAAAGTAGAACCACTAAGTTTTATCTGTGGGATGTGAAGTGCCGTATCAGGCCATTGTCTGCTGTCATGCTGGGGTTTGTTTTGCCAACACTGGCATTGACCTGGGATGCTAGAACAAACAGAGCTGGTTATTGCAGCTTTGAAACCTCCAGTCCCCCCCAGCCTATTCTCAACACGGTCTGTTCTTTTGAAGTGCCATTAGAAGGTTATTTTTTTTTCCTCTGGCTTTTTGGCTGGGCTTTACCCCATCCCTTTAAAAGACTGCGGTTTTGCTGCACGCTTCTGCTGGGGCCGGTGGCTTATTGGGTGACACTCCCCAGAGCAGTGTGAGGCCTTTCATATGGCACGGAGACCGGCTGCTGCACCGAGCCATACATCAGTCAGTGAAACCAGAGAGAAAAGAGAGATGGATTGGATTTTTTTTTTTGAACACTGGGAACTTCCTGACCACTTTGTGAAAGGCTTTTATTGTGTCACTCAGTGCCTAGCTGTTACTGGAGTGAAATACTGTATATACAGTTGACTGCCTGAGGCTCACCAGGTTCTGCCCTTTGGGACACATCTTCACATTTTGAGCTCTGCACCTCCAGATTTATATTTCCAGTTGGACATGAATTGACCTCATGGCGGGGTTAAAGCGTTTTCTAGTGGCTGCCGGGCCTCTGTTCTTCTCGTTAATAAAAGTGTTGACTTTTTAACCTCCCGAAGCAATGGGAGAATTGTTGACATAATATACAGTTCCACACTTTGCTTTTAATCTGTTTTGCAAAAACATATAAAATGTAGTTTGTTCATGTGATCATATAACATCACTCATGTTTTTTTTTCTTACACTGAGCAGATTTTAGAAGTTGTTTTTTTTTTTAATCTGGTCTGTGTTCTTTCTGGTTTGTCTCTCTCTGCATCGAAAGTCCTTTGATTCACTTTGTTTGTCCCTCTTTAGAGCTGTACGGTTTTGATGTGCTCATCGACTCCAACCTCAAACCCTGGTTGTTAGAGGTGAACCTTTCTCCCTCCCTGTCATGGTGAGTCACTCAAACATTGGATTGTTTTATTTGCTGCTTTGGGAGAATTTCTTTCCAATCGCCCTTCCTTTGAAGGACAATTGCTTAATTTGTGAAACACAAACACTGGAAAAACTAAACTCCCGCTAAAGGGTTTCGCCGTTTGAACATCATCCTGTGACAGTTGGCTTGCTTTGCTCTAACATAAGCATATATGGTGGAAATGTTTATGTTTGTTACTGTGCCTCAGTCAAAGAAAACATCTTATTTGCAGCGATGCACCCTTGGATCTGAAGATAAAGGCGAGCATGATTGCAGACATGTTTTCACTTGTGGGTGAGTTCACGTTGAAACGGTGGATGAATCTGTCTTTGGTTTTATTTTATGGTTTGCCACAGAAAATTATACTTTACTGACCTTCGTTTCCATCCATCCATCCATCCATCCATCCATCCATCCATCCATCCATCCATCCATCCATCCATCCATCCATCCATCCATCCATCCATCCCCAACAAATTCAACTTGACTACTAGGAAGCTCTTAGATACTATGAAAACCTAAAATGAAAATAATATTTCATCTTTTATTTCCAAACTATAAAACTAATTTCAAAAGCGATAAACTTGCAAAAGCCAATGCAAAAAAAGAAGTGTTTTACATTTTTTTTTCTTATCTTCCAAAAAGGCAGCTGCCGGGTTGGCCATCTTTATAGCGAGCAGATTTAATTTTTTTTTTGTCTGTTGTTGAATGTTTTCCACCGGTCCACGAGTTGAGTTTGTGCAAACTGCTGAAAATAACTCTGTGGCTTCGAACTATGTGCTTCAGTGTTGAGAGAATAAACCACAGCCTTTATTAATTACCATTAAATTACTTGCATATAAAATTGTCATCACAAGCCTTGGTGTTTTTTGGTGCTCATTATCTTGAGCCTGAAGCAGAGATGAGCGTTGTATAAAGTGTTTAACAGTGTTTGGCAGCCAAGAGAGAGATATGCATCTCTGTTATGTCTCCTCCCTTCTTCGTTCATTCATACTTCGTACACGTGCTGTCCTGTTCAGGATTGCGGGGGTGGGGCTGGAGTCTATCCTAGCTATCATCAGGTGACAGTAAAGGTACACCCTGAACAGGTCGTTAGTCCATCACAGGGCCCCCTCCCTTCTTAATGACTGAATTCTGTTTCCCAAGAACTCTGTTTAAAACGAGAAGAATCTCAAACCTGGACTGTTTATATAATGTCATGTAATACTTGACTTTTTTCTTATTGCTATTCACATTATGCACTTAGTCCACTTGTGAAGCATCTAAAGTGGCACTAGGCCATTTTGTTTAGCTGAGGTCTCAGCCTAATGATATTAGAGGAATGACTATTATGTGCGCAAGTGTGTGTGCCCAAATGTGTGTGTGTGTGCATCTTACCCTGGGCCATGCTGTGGCTTGAAACCCTCCCCTCAGGCTCATTAAATGAAAGAGTAGAATCATAAATTGCCAGTTATCTTTGGACCGAGACGTTCCTGCGGGTCTAGAGAGAAGGAGCAGTGGCATGTAAAACACAACACATCTATTTTGTACCAAACAAACTAAGTCGCTGTTGGCTGATAACACTTGGGCTGCATCCCAGCCCTGTAAATAATGACAGCATTCCATTAGCATTCATTTTCTGCCAGCGTGTAGCTGTCAACTCCATGTCGCCAGTGTTTGTAATAATTGCTGCGTTTAGGCAAGAGAGATGCTTAGCTGACGGCTTGAGTGAGGCAGAACAAACAGCCTGGAGCTGAAAGCTGTCAATAGACTTCATTCAGCTCCTGTGGGCGTGCAAGATATGACATAAACAAATTTATTAAACAGTTCGCTGGGACCACTGGTTTGCTTTGGGTGGGTGTGGGACACAAACAGTAAAATTACCCTCATAAATATTTCTGACAGGGTGGGAACATCTTGATGAGATGTGAAGTGAGGAACACAATAAATGCACTTAAATATAAAGATGCGAAACTATGACTCATCTGTGTGTTACTGTAAAATATGCGTTTTGTTTATGTGATGAACAAGCTCAAGATTTATTGACAATTAATCTGGAAGATCAGTAACACTTTCGGCCTGGCTCATTTATCTGACCATTCAGAAATATTAGCCCGACTTGGTCTAAAACTCACTCATTGACATGTTTTTACTGCTTATCTAAAGTATGCATGAACAGATAAAAAAATGCATGTTTTTTTTTCTGCAAAGCTAAACGAAGGAGATGTTTAATTACTAAACAAATAGGCTGAAGTTGAAAGTAGCCAAGCTGTACATTGTTAGGGAAATATAGCACCTTTGATATGACTGCATTTGACAGCTTTAGTTGCAGTTTTATCATACACATTGGACTGCATTTTGCTTTAAAAAGCACTGTTTTTATTTATTTATTTTTTTATTTTAGCTTTTAATGTTTTTAAAAACGAAACCATTCAATCAGGTCTCGTTTGAATGTCAATTATGTGTTAAAAGCTCCTTAAAAAACTGTAAACTTCATGCATATAACGTAATGATCTCTCATAGCCCCAATTACATACCCAAAATTGCAAGTAATTCAAACAGGCTCCTTCTTCAGCACAGAATGACGTAATATTCTAATAATATCTCATGTTATAACACAAACCCTTCCAGTCTTACAAGTTACAAACTGCTGCTAATACTTGTGTGCTTTTAATTTAAAGTAATATTTTAGGCATGGATTTTTTTTTGTTTTAATGGTCTAATTTAACATAGATGTGTAAGTAAAGGATCTGAATGATTATATGATCATTTTAGATGTGAGCGAAACATCAGCATCTATTTTCATTCTCGAGCAAATTATTATAAAAACGAATTTCAAAAAAGATTTTAAGCTTTTAGGAACAGGTTGTTGCCCTCATCAGTTTGCTGTAGACAGCTGTGTGTCTGTTTGCTTAGTTAATTGTCTTTATGTTATTTATTTGCATCTTGCACACACATTTCAGAGCATTTAATGTAAAGTATGCAAAGTTTATGTGACTGAGTCATGTCTAAAGCCAGATTCTGTTGCCTTGCAGGCTTTGTGTGTCTGGACCCCCTATCAAGACAGCCTCGCTCCGACAGAGTCACCTCAGACAAGTTTTCAGCAGCCCAAAGAACACAGGTAAGGCTACTAACACACACACACACACACACACACACACACACACACACTGAGCTCTGCACTCATTGACCCTTCCTTGAAACACATTCTTGTTGTCGTCCCTGTGCTGCTCACAGTTACATTCCTGCCGCTGCCATTGAGCTTGTCGCTTAACCCTCATGGAAAATTTACTGTAATGCAAAACAACTGCTAATGTAATTACAGCGTTTGAGTGACATCAGTTTGAAAGAGCTACACTCTGTGCCTTATTGTTTTATCATTTCTAATCAAATGAGTAATGTTCTCTCTGGGTCTCGTTGCCTAATGATGCCACAATTGCTAATGCGCTTGGCTCCTCTGCTCGACTACTGCAGCAAGTTTTTGGCTCTGCGCTGCTGGAGGAAGATGACTAAAACAGACAGATTTCTGCTCCACCTTTTGTTGCGTTGAGGAGCTTGTTTATACTCACTAACAGGGTTTCGTTGTGTCATATCCATGTGGTTTTGCATGTTGTCTGTATGTGCTTTTGTAAAAAAAAGCTAAACATTAATGCAAATGCAATGTCTTCACCCAGAAATGTTTTTCTGCACCAACAGCCAAGTTTTCCTCTGACTCAGACTTATTAATCTTCTTCTTTTTTTTTTGCCTTGTCCCGCTGCAATTTACTGATGCTTGTTACATTACTGGTAAGAAACTGCTTACTGCTCTTTGTTGATTTGATTATGTGGCTTTACAGTTTTTCGTTGTGACAGACAGATGACTTTTATTGACTCCTGGTGCTCTATTTATAATTGAGCCTTCATTACATTAACAATTTGGCCCAAGTGACCCTAAATGCTGCAATGCACCACTTTTCTGAAAAAGACAGAAACTTTACTGAGCTGAATCTCAGCTGCCTGGATGGAAATGAAGCCCAACACTAAATCAGGGCTGTTACAGAGGCTTTTAAAGAACATTAGACATGCGGAGAACCTGTCCTCTCATTTCACTCTAAACAGAGGCAACAGTTGAAACTTTTTGCTGGGGGATTAGGCCTTGTCACTGTTTGGCTGCCTTGGTACCTCTCCAGCCGCGTAAGGCAAATTAAACTTAATCCCCCCGCTATTTAGATGACAAATTTCGTATGTGATCCTGTGGGGTTGTGCCCAGCATTCTGGCCCGAGCTCCCATCTGCATGCCAAAGTTGTCAGTCAGAGAGGGGGCCGGGATGCCAATGTATTGCAAAAATGCTCTATTTCTGTAACAAGGAGAAGAGAAAAGAGGGCGTTCTTGCAGTTTGCACATTTTTCTTTCATAAATGGAAATGAAAAATGAAGATATAAGTTGCTCATGTTTGTCAGGTGACTCTATACTTTCTTTAACTTTGAATATGATTTATTGTGAACAGTGAGCATTGGCCTTAAATAACACTAATTGGAACCCCATCTTTTAGCGACAGAGGCCCATCCCAGCCGTTAGCTCAGAAATGGACAAGCAAGGAGCTAAACACAGCCAAGGAGACAGCACTCTCAACTTGACTGCTGAGGAGGTAAGACAGGGTCTAAAAAAGATAATAACCACGAGGCTGGGGTGACCTTTTGCCTATTGACTCAATAAAAAAATATCTCTCTTTAAAGAAATCACTTTTTTTTTTCCTAATGTAGATCAAAGTGCTGAGGAGGATGAAGGAGGAGTATGAGAGGCGAGGAGGTTTTATAAGGATCTTCCCCACCGAAGATACATGGGAGCTTTATGGGTAATCTGAGCTAACAAAGAACAGTTGGATGACTTGAAGTCCTTAAGATGTTTGTTGCTGTCCTCTGCTAAGATGAATATTTATTATGAATTAATGGAATCATTGCTTTGAACCCTGGAACATATGACTGAAACCAAATAAACCCCAAGACAAACAAAGTAACTGGCAATTTGTTCTTAGGAAGATATTTGTAAAAGTTTGTGTGTTACGTTCCAACAGATAATCCCACATTTACTTTGTATCAAAATCAGTTTTTGTTCCCGCAAATTATTTTACCACTCAGGAATTTGTTGCTTGATTTGATTCGTAGCCAACGCAGCAGCAGGAATTTGTGTTGCGTTTTTAAAAACACATTATTGAGCAGTCTGGGAAAATATTGGCGCACTTCACAGCGACTTCTTCCATTAGAGGCCTTATATTAACACATTGGCCACGAAGGAGGAGGTCGAGACGCAACGGGGCCCTGCCTTTATGACTCTTATCTGTCTCTTATTATCTTCTTCTTGCAGAGCATATCTGGAGTCCAAGACGTCATTGAACCTCATGTTGGCAAACAGACTTTTCCACGGAAGGTAAGCGTTTCCATTGTGGTTGGGAGTGAGGGGATACATTTCTCCCAGAGTTTTTGGAAATTCTTGGATCCTAATCTAGTGTTTGTTTGATTTTTTTTTTTTTTTTTTTAATTGAATAGGTAAGAGGAATAGCTAAAGATATGAAGCAGCTTTTCCAACTCGTGCCTAATATCTGTATAGAATTAGTGGTGTTGATTTGGGGGAAAGATGGGTTTTAGATGAACTGTGCCTCGTCACTAAATCACATTTTTATCGCTCTCCACTAAAAGCGGGAGGCGATAATGTTTTTGCCTGTGTCTCTGCGTGTGTTTGACTTTACTGTTAGCTAAATAGCTCATGAAGCAGGGGTTGTATTTTAATGAAACTCTCAGAAAGTAATCATCGGGTGTATATCTACAACTCGTTAACTATTGGAGTCAACCCCATTCAAGATGGCCATCACAGCCAATGGACCTTAGAAAACACAAAAATGAGTATAAGTCAGCCAATTGTACAGATATTGAGCTAAGATTTGGTGTCGTAGTAGCAGCGCATCATTACCAACGCATACTCTGAGCTCTACATGTTAACTTCTTTCTTTGTCTGTTAGCAAAATGTTTCATGAACCACTGGATGGATTTTAATGAAAGTAATCATTGGATGTGCATCTAGAACTCATTAACATTTGGTGTCACCCCATTTCAAGATGCCTGCCGCAGCTGATGGGCATTAGCCGACACAAAAATGTGTTTAACTCAATCAGTTTTACAGATATTAAGCTAAATTTGGTGTGGTGGTAGCTGAGAGTAATTCCCAACACATTCTCGGAGCGCTAATGCATCTAACATGATCTCAGATGAGATTGTTCACAATGTGATTTACAAGGTTGGATTGAAACGGTTACAATTCTGTTGCTTCTCAGCATAAAATAATTTTAGTTGAAATCTTTGGCATGAAATACAGCAGGCGATATGAGCTCCTTCAAAGAATGCTGGGCCTTTAATTGTTCTTATAATACATTACCCATTCAGATTATGTGATTCATTGTGGGCTTTGAAGTTTTAAGCTTTGTTCTGAGTGGAGATTTGTCCCCAAACTAAGCCATGATTTCTCTATGTTGGTTGGGTAACCAGATTAGGGAGGAAGTTGCTGCTGCAAGAGCCTCAGTTTCTGTTATTGTTTGACATTTATGTTCTCTTCTGGACCATGAAGCTTCTGGACAAGCCGCGCTAACGTTTTTCACAACTGGCTTGAAATTTACAAGCATCTCTCGGCTTTTTAATTGTTGATGATATGCGTATAAATCATGGCTGCTGTTGTTAATTCCACTGTCTTGCTCTGCCTCTCAGGAATGTGAATGGGAGCATGCAGCTGCAGGTGGACACAGTCCATGACTGTCATGTTGTCCAGTATGAGAGGAAGCTGCTGTCTCTGGAGGCAAGAAAAAGGAGACGGCGCCACCTGAGTTATCACTCTGCTGCAAGGAAGAAAAAACTGGGTAGGCCTGGTGTATTCTGCCTAAGTTCAGACAACTGAATGCAGCTAACGTCACACGCTAAAGCACTTTTGGTTCCAATAAAAAAACTCCCTTGTGTCACAGTAAGGTTGGCCAAATATGACTCTGAATGAGTTCATTTCTTAGCAGCAACAATAAAAAGCCTTTTTTTAAGTGTGTGCGTATTTTATCCAAAATGCCTGTGATGTAACTGACATTTGTCTTTCCTTACGCCGCCACATACCTCAGGGAAGGAGTCCAAGGCCTCCCTGACTGAGAACAGGAGTCAGGAGGCAGAGGAGTGTGCTCAGGAGGAAAGAGAGGAGACGCAGCCACTTCTCGAGCCAGTCTCGCACAAGGCTTTGGTAACAGAGCAAAGAAAACAAGTGGACACACCACTGGAGCGCTGCCACAACAAATCTCTGTCCAGCTCAGAGGCAGCCATGCACAATGCCAGACCCGCAGTCAACCTGCTCAACATCCTTCAGCAGGGGTGGGACCTCAGGTCAGTCTGGGCTGCTGTTCATGTTGGCTCCTGCTCCCATCTTCCTCTGCATGTATTTTATTCTCCTTAACGTTTACAGTCTTCCCCATTTAATGAGAAAAGTTGTAAAGTTGCGCTGACTAGGGAGAATCATGCAGAGACGTATATTTTTAGCATTGCTCATGTTTTGTGTTACAACATCACAGTCACAAGACAAGATAGAAATAAATCAACATATTTTAATTCATGTGTACAACGATTATTCACATTTTTTATTTTGCTTTTGACCATGTTGTGTTTAGGTTTACAGGGATAGTTGGCCCAACTAGTTTTAAAATGTAGACAGAACTCTTAATTATCACCTGCCGCCAAAAACTCTGTTTGTGTGTCTGTCTGTTAGCAAAATATCTCATGAACCACAAGATGGATTGTAATTAAACTCTCAGAAAGTAATCATTGGTGTAATAACTCAATTCAAGATGGCTCCCTCAGCCAACTGAGTTTTGAAAACACAAAAAATGTCTATAATTCAGTCAGTTTGTGGTGTGGTAGTAGCTGAGAGTCATTCACAACCCATACTCCTAGTGCTAATCATCGAGCAACAGCTTTGCTTAAAACTTTAGCATTAACTGTTAGAGTCAACACTGTTTGTTAGCAAAATATTTCATGAATGATTGAATAGATTTTAATGAAACTCTCAGAAAGTCATTATTGGATGTACATCTACAACTGATTAAGTTTTGGAGCCAATCCAGTTCAAGATGGCCACCACAGGTAATTGACCTTGTCCCACAAAAAATGTCTATAGTTTAGCCAGTTTTACAAATATTGGGCTAAAGTTTGATGGTAGTAGCTGGACAAACAAACATTTTTAACTATCTGATTATCAAACTATTTAATATTTTATCTTTGTTTTGTTTTTTTAAACCATAATCAGTTGTATTTAAAATGACATGTGACATAAACTAAACTGTCCTGATGACTTTTGGGACCTTGAAATTTGATAATGAATTACAATGACAAGTCTGACTTTGTGTAAATTCCTCAGTGCTTTCTGTGACTGTGCATGAAGCTGGGAAATCATAAAACAACATAATTGAGTTTTGATAGCTTTTTAAAAAAAAAACATTTTCTTCCAGCTCCAGTTTTCTGACAGTACTCTCTCCAGGTTTACCTAACCTAACGATGGCAGTTTATCATTTTGACACGGTCGGAGGACAAGATATGTGATGTTTCAACAACTTTTGGCTGCACGAGTTACAAGCTTGTTTCTGTTTGCTCTCTTCTTGAGTCGGATTTATGGTGCGCAATTATTTTTTTTCTCACTCTTCTAGCAGATTTAGCGCAAGTAAAAATAGCCTTTTATTTTTGGTGTTTTAATTTTCATTGAATTCAGACTTTTTCATTAAACAAAAGCCACAAAAAGCAAACGGGAGCAAATAAAACATTTTGTCAGCACAGCTCGTAAACAGAGGAAACTATGAATACTCCGGGGTCCCAACACAAACACCCTCAATAAAAGAGTGAACTATAAATTTAGCTACACCTATGTAAGTGTGAGCCAAAACATAAACCCTAAAGGGTAAATCCTACTTGTACATGTTGCTGTTTTAATTGACCAGACAATCACTGTGTTTACTCGTTTTACTACTGGCAGCTATGATCAAGCCAACCTTAGTGGAAAAGGGCAATCTTTCACTGCGTTTATATGAGGAGTCTGTTCCCTAACAAAGTCTCTTCTCTTTATTTTTACTTCTTAGTAAAGTGCAAGCCCGGGTTGCTTTTTCTTCCTACCTGCACCGGGTTCAGCAGAGGCTCCTAGCAGAGAGCAGAGCTAACGCCTCTCCAGCTTGGCCAGACAAGGACAATGACCAAATGGTACAATTTCAAGAATTTTTAAATCTCCTTTTTATGATAAATAGAAGCGATGGAATACCCTGAAGCATTATTTCCCTTCTGTGTGTTTCCCGTATAATTATTCTGTCACTAACATACTGTAGCTGTAGCTGTGTATGAGTCGTTTTGTGGCCACGTTGAATGAAAACACGGAGTGAAAATAGTGAGCCGGACTGGAAAGTTTTCAGCATTCATCACCATCATCAGCAACCTCAAACCCTTCAGGAAAATCAGTGTGGACTTAAATAAGTCTCTGCTCTTTTGCACTGAAAAGTTGCATCTCTTTTCAAAACACTAATACAATTTTATGTGTTTTATTTGCGTGCACAGGAGCTGGTGATTCGATTCCTACGAAGAGCAGTGAGTAACCTTCAGCAAGACGTGCAGTTTGTTTTGCCCAATCGGCAGTTGCCGCTGCAGCACCGCAGACGCATCCTGTCCCACCAGCTAGGAGAGTTTATCCGCTGTTACAACAAGGTATTGTCTCAGAGAAGCCAGTGTAATCACTCAATTACAGTTCTGAAACACAAAGAGATGGTGTTATATTTACACACAAACAACCCAGAACTGACACCTTTTTTTTTTTTTTTTCATTTTTCAGGAAACTGAACATTTGGTGACCAAGCAGGAGAACAGCGAGGAGCAGTGTTGTGTAAACCAGAGTGTATTTCAGGAGTACATCACTGCAGCGAGGTAAATGAAGCTGTGCACCATTTAAATATATATGCTGCTGAGTTTGGAGTAATGTTAAGTTGGTACATACATTCCTGTACTGCCTTTTTATTATTTACAGTGAAAATGATCTGGAAGAAGTGCTGACATTCTACACACAGAAAAGTAAATCAGCCACCGTCTTCCTAGGCACTAAAGTCAGAAGTGTCAAGAAGGATACTCAGGATTCAGGCAAAAGTTCTAAATGTAAGCTGTGTTATGTTTTTTTCTCCCAGTATGTTTGATTTTGTTATATTTTTCTGTCACCAATCAAGCACGATAAACTCATTGTGGGAAAACAAAAGAGTGATAACAGCTCTGGCTTCTTTTCCGCCTTGATCAGCTCATCTTGTGGGCTCCAGGGCTTCTGAGTCCTCGCTCTCTACAGGGCAAGTCAGCAGTGACTCAGACATCAAGGCCACAGAGAGTCAGATGTCGGCGTCTGTGATGCCTTCAGACCAACAGGCAGATGTTACAACTGGTAAAACTCAGCCAGATGTCCAGTCGTCTCAGCACTCCTCCAGTTTTCCCCTGACCTTAGATTGCACTCACGCTCATCTGCAGCACTGCTCTCCGGCTGCAGCATTCATTCCTCTGCACTGCCCTCCGCCGCCCCCTCCTCAGCCTCCATCTTATGCGCAATCCTTGGCAAAGTCTCACTTTTGCCATTCAGAAACTCACTCTGACCCTCCTGCGTACACCTCTGCCCCTGTCGTCACGCAACCTCCAAAAGTGATCCAGACTGCCACATCTGCCGCCTCTAACACTGTGACTTCTGGGCAATCAGGACAGGTGCTCAGACGAATTTCCTCTTTTACTACATCCACTTCCAGCTCCGGAGCAACCGCCTCAATACCGACCATTACACACATCTACAGCCAGAGGCTCTACAGACCCACTTCTGCAGGCCAAGGTAATCTGAGTGCTCTAGATGGCCTTTTCAGAACAAATTCACTGTCATATTCTTGTCTTTTTCATTTTCTAATTTTTAGAGATCAGGAAGAGCACTTCCAGTAGGTTCAAGTCAAATTCTGTGGGGACGTTCAGGGAGTTACAGTCGCTGTCTGCTCAGGCCCAGTCCAACCAGCAAGCATTCATCTCAGCCCTGCAGAAACTGGCTGACAAGCAGGTTGCTCGCCACTGTTCCAGCTCCAGTCACATCAACCTGCTGACACAACATGTAGGTTTATTATGCCTCTAGTCCACCAAGCCAACAGCTTCAACTACTTAGAGCAAGAGACTATATTGACTTATTAAGCTGCTGTAAACCGATCTGTGTAATGTTTTATGTAAGGAAGAAAAATCAGCAGCCTCTCACTGTGAGGTCTTTGATATTCCTCTTTGTTGATGCGTAAATCTGGCTCAGACGCCACGCTGATGAGCGGCATCTCGCTGCTCATTCTTTCAGCAGACCTGTTGGAGCCGGAGGGTCTGCTGCCTCGTACCGAGCACCTTCCTCCCTCAGCCGTCAGCCTGCCTGCAGTCTGTGGGCTGAGGCGAGTGCGGGGGTGGGTCTGGAACTGAAGTTTGAGGCTGGCTGGCCTAAACAGTGGTGAGCCGCATCAAGCCAAAGCTCTGTGTGAGGTCTCATTATCAGATGCACCATGGGGGAGTGATTTCTGTTGATACTTAACAGGCAGCCGCTTTTTTTGTGGTAATTGATGCTTATAAATAAAGGAATGTGGCAAATTGGCACTGAACAGGGGAGTGGCAGCTTGGCTGGCTCCATCACCACCTTCTCCTGTATTCCCAACGGTTTGGCCTTTGGCTTTGGGAGCCCTTAAACATTTCTTCCCCTCTTCTCGCTCTCCTTCACCTCCCGCTTTGCTGCCCTGAACTGTTTGTCAGGGTTTTTTTTTTTTTTTTGTTCTTGTGATGGCACCAGACCACACAGACTGCAGTTTTTATGGCTTCCTCTCTGACTGTACGTTATTCTGTCGATCCGAAAAAGTGTTCGCTGTGCGTCCCCCAAGAGTAGTCAATCCAGGACATGACAGCAGCTTAGTCAAATGGTCCAGTGTTTGACACTTACAGGCTCAGAGAGCATTTGGGCTTTTTTAGAGCTCCGATTTGAAGCCATTAAATCACTTTCTGGGCTAAATGGAGAACTTTGTAAACACGAACAACACTCGGTTACACGGTTGACCTCAAGGTTTAAGTTATTACTCTTTCTCATGAAGGGACCTATAAACAACAAAAAGAGATGGAATTTGAGTAAGACCAGGCATAGTTACCATCCCCATCATGCTTGTGTGCGATGATGTGTTGATATGATTGTGGATCTCTTCAGCGTGTGTATATTTAAATTAATAAACGCATAAACAATCCTGTGAACTTGACCTGAGATGATGGAGCAAGATGGAGAAGGATAGTCTCTGTGATTTATGTGAACAAATTTATACTAGCTTTTTACACGGCTTAGATTTAGCACTTTTTAACAATATAACCAGTCTAACTTAATTAGTCAACCCGAGCTGTGGCTTTGTAACAACACGCTGGCACATTTTTCTTTTAAGTCGTTCGAGGCTTGGCAGCGCTACAATTTTCCCATTGGACATGTAGCGCGCAGGAGGAAATAAAGTAAATAAAATACCACAGCGGTATGATTAATTCTCCCGTAAGATTTTACTGAACATAATTCTCATGAGAGTATAGAGCCGCACAGAGGTACTTTTGCTACAGAAGTGCTGATTGGGTTAGAAACACATTTGGCCCGGCAAGTCAGGATAACTGATCCTGTTATGGAGGGACGGGGGGGGAGAGCTAGATTTACAGCTGAACGGAGACTAGCCATGCCATGTTCTGTGTATACATTAGATACAAGAGATAAAAGTGGATGACGGAAGGGAGGAACAGAGTGAGACACCTTATGACAAAGGGTCCACTGACAGCTAGATGTTTGGTTAAAGTGACTCAGCATAATTTAGCTGATGAAAGCTTACACTGCTTTAAGCACAGGTGATGATACTTCTAGTAAATAAGGGACAATTAATTCAAGTAATCTCCTCAAGATCGCTTCTCTGTCCACAGTTGACCAACCTGAACCTGGCCAACAGGATGCTGGGCAGGGAAAATTTAACCCTGAACCCCAAAGCTGCTGCAACCCAAAGACCCGTGAGAGCTGCTCACTCTGGAAAAGATCAACACGGCAGCACAGGGTAAGTTCAAGCATTTACAATCTAACTGAGTGATTATTCCTTTTTTTTTTTCAAAAAAGGAGAATCAAAAAGATGACTGCCGGGCAAAACATGGCTCCTATGTCATCGTTCTGTAAAGTCACACACCAATTATATTCACAGGATTTATACATTTTATCTCGTGGTAGCACGTCAGTCGTAAATATCCCAAAAAGTTCAAGGAAAATAAGTTCCTCTTCAGTGGGTAAATATGAAAAAAAGCTTTGAGTGCCAAACTCTGCACAAACGTCAATCTACACAATGAATGTAAGCCATAAAGTTCCCCTCAAACCTAAAAGAAATTAAAAAAAAACTCCACATGCTTTCACTTTTATGGACTGTGTATAATCACTATAACAAGTTTGCTTTCTTTAAACATTTGTTCATATTTTTTTAGAGTTCACAGTCATGGTAAATTGACATCTTAAGTAAAACTTTGTGATACATTCGCTGTTCTGAACAATCCTGCAGTTTTGCTGCTTTTGAAGTGTTTTGGAGTTATTTGTTACTTTTATATTTAGCACACACATCATCTCTGGTGCCTTGGAAAAGAATTATTGTTGCTTTTTTTCAACATGCACCATTGTGTGCACGTGAGCCACTATATAAGGAGGTTGTATGTATTTACTGCACGTTTGTTCTCTCACAGACTAAAGTTTGAGTTTTCTATCTGTGACGTGGCTTTATTTTCACAAAGCTGCTTTTTTTCTCTACATTAATTTTGTGTAGCCGTTAAGGTTTTAAACCTGATTTATTTTGACCGAATTACTGCTCTGAGAATTTTCCGTTTAATCTACTTCACCCCAGACACTTAGAGTCGTCTATATGGTCACACTCAATAGAACCTAAAGGCCTATTTAATGATCTCTGACAAAAGTTTTAGATCGAGGGTTGTTGGTCTTTGGAAAAGAATTGGAGTGCCAGCACCCCTCTTGGCAGTTTAGAGCAATGCTGTGTCTGGAGCATTTTTATTTTTTTTTTACTCCCTTTAATTGGACTTTGGGGAAGCAAGTAGCAGTAGAATTGGCTGGTGAGTATCTTCAGACTGCAAGGCAAGCTAGCAAATTCAAATATTGTGTTGAATGAATGCTGGAGACAGTGCAAACAGACCTACAGTTTTTCATATGGCCATAGTGTGTGTTTGTAGACCTTAAAGATGACTGAAGGTACAGTACAATAAGAAGTAAGCTAAGTGGTGTCCTCGTTTTGTTTTTTTTCTGGTAATATGTGACTGGTAATGTCTCAGACAGCTTGGCCCTGATGTCGGACTCTGTTTTTCCAGTCCAGTCCTTAAATGTATCGAGCTGTCAGAGTATTCCAGGAATGTCTGGCTGGTCCCCCCCCCCTGTTTTTAAAAAAATGTTTTTATTTCCACAAACCAAGAGGAGATTTTTAATAGAATTGATAATTTCACAGATGGCTTCATCTAATTTCTACGCGTTTCTCTGGAAACAGAAATCACAGTTAAATTGATCCACTGCTCAGACAGATTACATGTTTCCTCTGATTTTTACAGATTTCATTTCCATATGCTGTTCTAGTTCTTCTTTCATCAGAGGGTGAATGTTAGCATGGGTGTACTTTTCAGCTTTTCACATTTCAGGTTAACAAGTCCAAAATCCAGAGGGAAACTGGCTTGGAATACAAAAAGCTCTCTTGTGCCTCAGCTCTCAGTTTTGGCATTATTGTGTTGAAATATCTTTAATAAGATATTACGATAAATTGTCTTGATTTCGTCCCGACTCTGTTTCTTAAAACAGAGAATTTCCTGAGTCCCCTCCCCCTGCTCTTGGACTCCCGGTTTGTGCCAAACATACTGAAACTGTTAAGCACACTGGCTCTTTTAGCAACCACAGGGGTGAGGTATGATGGGTTTCAAAGAGTAGCACGCCTCTTTGAAGTGCTGCAGCCAGGATCTAACAGGTATGCTGCATCAGCACTCTCACAACTTGTGCCTAACTCCTGCGTGCGGATAATCAGAAGGCTCAGAACCGCGCGGCACATCCTCATACGCCCACACTTAACGCAGTGATCGCTTCCTGTGTTTGAATTCTTGGTACTTTTATGATTATTTTTATTCAAAGCACTTGTGAAGTGATGTGAGGTATTTATGAAGCTCAGATGGCAGGCAGTCAAACTTTCAGAGGTCAGTGTAGTACACTTCGAAAATGATTTCTGCACAGACTCAGAGAACCAAGTTTTACTCATTATCGATATTATGCAACTTGGTTAGTAAGTGCTTTTTATTACTTTGGTTTGCTGGAGCCAGTTGTGGTAATAACTGTTTCTAGTGGGTTTTTACATGTTAGCCAAGTGAAAATCGAGCTTGGCTTAACCTCTCCACAATATTTGTCAATTATTTTCTTCTTATATGTTGTATTTTTGCCAAAATTTTATATGTGATTATCTTTTTTTAATACCTACTCTGAATTGGTCTGCATATACTTTTGTAGTACTTTTTGTATAATGACAATACAGATCCTGATTTTGATTCAGATTCTGAAAATGAGCAGTGTACCTCTTAGATTACAGTTGTGGTAGTTTTTGTTTTGTTGCATATTCCTTTCTATTCAGAAAGGATTTTGTATGCGTGCATTTGTTGAACCAACTGTCTGACTGATCAGAAAAACTCCAGCGAAGGAGTAATTATTCTTTTCGGTGAGAATAAAAGTCCCACAAAATGGGCCCGGTGTCTCCTTTTCTTTGCGTTTTAAAAGTAGAGAAGGTTTTATTTGCTCTGATTGGAGCCAGATGTGGTGAGAGGAAGGAAAATCCTTTAGGTAAGAAGGGCTGAAATTCCACTGAATTGATTTGGTTTTCCAGCATAACCAAACACCTTTTACAGCTGAACTGATTGGGACCAGGAAATATGTGAAATTAAATTGTCGACTTTTATATCTGTTGTTATACATTGTGAGACATACTTTGTTTTCCACACATGCAAGATCATGTAGATAAATCCAGTTATAACTAAAACTCAATCTTTGCCTCTAACTGATCATGTATTATGTAATTTAAAGTTATTTTTGTCAAATATTAATCTGCAGTATACTAAACATGATCTTTTTCAAATTGGTGTCTGATTCTAGTTGTTTTAAAGGATTATAAACTGATTGGTTTTATGAACAAGATGTTCTAATTTCGGCTGAGGGATGTTTTTGTTGTTCCTTGTTTATGATAAACCACTTAAGTACTCAATCAGATGTAATCTCCGATTAATTGATATTGACAGGAGCCCTTTATTTAAACAGGAACTTACAATTTAAAATGTTTACTTAAGGAAATAATTTATTCCATATCCAGGAATAAACCTTTTCTATATGAGCATGAAACATTTTACTTCAAGTCAATGTTACAGATTTTACAGACCATTGGTGGCTTTAACATTTGTCATTACTCATGCCAGATTTGAGTAAAGTATCAACCAACATCCCTTGCCATGCTGCACTGAAAAAAACTCTGTTTCATGTTGTTGCAGTCATGCTTTGTAAACAAACACTGATTAATGGCTGGAAATACCCTGACACTCTTGAGGCGGCTGATGTTTACACTGTCCAGGCAGGGCTTCAAGATACTCTGGCATGATGTCATCTCAAACGGTTCATTTTCCCACATTCACTCCGAGTTAGATTGATGCTGCACATGTGCTCTCGCACGGCTCTGTTGTTCAGCGGTAAGTTATATCAGCGTATTAAAGGACGGCGAGCCCAGCGTGGAGTAAGGCGACACCCACGAGCAGACGTCCGGCTGGGAGGGGGAGTCCTAGATAGTTGGAGCTCTACACGTGTCCAATGATGAGAAGCTCAGATGTAAATCTGCTCTTCTATTTCACTTCTTAATTGTATTCATTGCTGTGTTGGACGGAACCACTTCCTCCTGGTTTTAAGATTCCCAGTAATCTGTAGTAGGTTTTTTTTTGTGTGGTGTTGTGTTGACAAGACCACTCCATGAGGTTCTACAATGACACCCTAGTCAAGAAAAGCATATGCTCTCAACTTAAGTTGGACTGCTTTAGACCCCATGCTAATAAAATCGTAGCTCCAAGGGTCCCTGAGGCCCAGTGTGCAAACTGCAGTCAAGTGAGAGGAAATAACTGCTGTAAACAAAGAACAAGTTCTTGTTTTGTCTCCTGATGTCGTAGAATCTCTGGTCTTGTAAGGTTCACAAGCAAGCCTTTGTTTCTAAAAGCTAAAAAAAAAAAGGCCTATGGTTGCACCAGTTGTTTTTGCAATATATACGGGCAATTATGTGAACTGAGAAATGCATGGGCGGATAGCGTGTTCACATGGGTTTAAGATCCCCTGTGTCTTTGTCTGGCCGCACAGGACTGGAATATTTTTTTTCACTTGAGCGATACGAGATTATTATCCCACAGTTTGCATTGTTGTTCAAGATTAATTGAATTCTAATTTTAGTGCTTGTCATAGTTTCAACCTAAAAATATTGCAGCTATTGTGATTTTAGGTCTGCTATGTTTTCTTTAACTGTAGACCAATGGACAAATGTTATTGTATGAAATGGGAGGAATTTCCAAGAACATTTTTGTCTTTAAGACCCCCCGGGCTCCCATTTCTTCAACTTTACATGTACCCCTTTCTTTTCCTCTTTGTCTTTGTATTATATCCTTCCTTGTAGCTCCCAATGGCACTCTTTATTGCATTATTTTTGGCTGATGTTGTATATATACAGCAGCAAACCAGACTCCACATAGACTCAATTTAACCATGTCTGAAGGGGAGGCTTGTCAACCCATTGCTTTAACAGGAGGCAAGGAAGGGGGGGGGAAGAAGACTGAAACGGGCTTAGCTCTAATGGCAGATAATCCAGTTACAAACTCGTGCAGCTCGTCAAAAGGTTTGCCTTCCAGGTTGTGGCTTTGTGATGGAAATGGAACGTGGCGCTCCGGGAGCACTGAGGCTAAGAGGAGAGGTTTTTACTTCGGCCAGTGTTTGCCACAGACTTGCCCTCTGCTTTGAATCAGATTTGCACACTTTGATTTGAGGCTTCTGTGGGCCTAGCAGCCACTGGCTAGGATGCCGTGTGCTGCCTTGTTTTAGTTTTTACTGGCGGCGTTGCATCTTAACATGTGGAAAGAAGTGGGGAAATTTATTAGCTACTGGTACATCCTGGGGTTGGATGGTGAAATTAAGAAAAGATGCAGCAACGATTCTGCTTCTGCTCACCACTGTGTCGCAAAAACGTGCACAATAGGTCATTAAGATCGATCTGTCTGCTGTAATAATTGGCTTTTCAAAAGTAAATCACTTCTAAGATGCATCTTTCCCTACCTCTTCAATGACTTTTGTTCAAATCTACACAACTATTTTTTAAAGTGGAGCTGGCAAAGAAACAAACATGTTAGTAAATGGTTCCTCTGAGGCAGTGGTACCTAATCCGGGTCCTGGAGGGCCACGATCTTGCATGGTTCAGATGTTTCCCTGCTCTTTAGCAAGACTTCAAGTTCTGCAAAAGCCTGTTAATCACTCAGTCTTTCTAAGCAAGTGTGTCAAAGCTGGAAAAATGGCTAAGTTTTATAACTTTATTTATTTTTTTGCTGTTATAATAATTAGCTTGATTTTTTTCTTTTCCATGTGCCCCAACTCAACAACAAATACTGGTTCTGTAGTGTTATTTTCATTTTGCTAACAGAAACAATCACATGCCTGCGCCTCTATTCTCAGCTAGGCGGCGGGGCACACTGAACCAAGCAACTTTCTTGCTCCAGATTCTTCTTAATAAGTAATGTATTTTCTTTTAGAGTGCTTTTTGATGTCGGATATGTAGACATTTTTTCTGCTACAAGGCAAATCGCTGAACAATGTTTTAGTTTCACTTCTCAACTCACTACTCTTCATCAATTACTTACCAATCCACAGACCGCTGAAGGATGAGGAAGGTCTTCTAGATGGGCGGATGCAGACCGCCTCCAGCCTGGGGAAAGGCCTCAGCGCCGTGCAGCCGTATCAGCCAGCACAAGGAAGCTACCAGCTTCAGTTCGCTATTCAGCAGCTGCAACAGCAGAAACTGAAGTCGCATCAGTTTCTGGACAGATATCAGGTGTGTAAAAAAAAAAAAAAAAAAAAAACTTTGGTTGCTTTTTCAGCATTATTTCAGTGTAAAAAACAAAACTTTCTTGGTCACATTTTGTTAGACCATTTTGTTGGAGGTCAGCTTTTATCCTCAAGTTGGAACATTTTAGGTGTTTTGCTTTGCCAGATCCTTTTTTTGGATCGTGTCCTTGCTGCTGACCAGAGTGTTAGGGAAAAAGTCAGGAGCGAGAGTTGTCATCCAGCTCCCTTTGTTTTTGTTTGATCTCTTACTTTAAAAGCCGTACCGCATGGAAGAAAGAAAAGAAACGTTGAGCTATAACTCAGGAAAACTTGTGTCTGTGCAAAATATTCCCTTACCTAAGGACGGCTCTGTCCAAAAAAGCATAAAGTACGCCCACATTAAGAGGAAAGCTTTCTTGTTAGCATTTCCAGAGCTATTCTGAGAATATCATTCCAAACCACTCAACTAAAAGATATTCAGGGGCAATATCTTTCTCAACAGAAGCTCATTCCCGGAGAGCCAAACATGACTTCTTGACCCAAGTTTACATTATTTGCCTGATCTTTTTAACTCATTTAAAAATGTTGCTCAGGAGGCCACTAAAAAGGCATTAGTCTTCCAGTAGAGTTAAAATTTTTCTTTTTACAGCACAGATATGTTTTATATGGGTGTCTGCGCTAATAATTTAGCAACAAAACTTGTAAAGTCACGTTTGACTAGCTGTGATGAATGTAATTAATCTGTTTTTTAAAAGCAGATTCGAAAAGTAAAAAGGTTTATTTAATTTTGCACCGAGTAACTTTAATGTTTAGAGAAAAAGAGTCTGTCTTTTTTGTATTTTTGCTTTGAACGAGGACCTTGACAGGATGTGTATACTCATCCATTTTCCAGAAGGTTTTGGGGAGCCGTTCGATGGACAGAGAGAACTGGAGACAGGACAGTGTCATGGGACAGCTTACAGTGTGGAATAACTGGAGAGATGCACCTATTTTTTTCCATTCTGTCTTTAGTAATGCTGTTTGCTTTCACGTCATTGTTTTTAATCATCTCGGTTAGAGTTTATTTAATGCAAGGTGATATGTTTCTTGGCCTAGTTGGGTAGCCTTACATAAGGCTCTTTATGAAAATGATTCATTGCCTTTCAGAGTTTTTTTTCGTCTTCTCCCTTTTGGTCTCACAGACGGTTGATCTCACCTCTCTTACTGTGACGTGTTTCATCAAAGTTAAAGCATAAAGATGCAGGAACTTCTCTTACAGTTTGAAGTATCTTGTGTTTTTAAGAACTGCATGTGGACAGTGTAATACACAACACAGTTTTAGAGAAAAACTGTCCACTTTTTTATTGTCCTTTGAAGATATACTCTGCAGAAATGCCAAAACAATCAGCTAATAGCTCTTTAAGAATCACCTTGTTTATGGAAAAAATGCAATTTTATTATTATTTTTTGTAGATTGAAATAAATAAATGTTAATATGATGTGTCTTAGAATAATAAAAAGATTTTTGCAGAGTACTTCATAATCCTATTGATCCAGGGATTCCTCTTGACTGCGTTCTTTGGCAGCATTAGAGAAAGGTTTGCTGATTCAAATACGCTTGGTGCTCCTGAACTCAGATTTTTGTGTTTCTTCGGCTTCGTGATAAATTATTCACGAGTTTGGATCCACTAAAGATGCAAAATGCGGCTCTCCATTGATGGTGAGTGCTGTGTAATTGTGAGTGTACTGCAGTGAGAGAGAAAGAGAGACAAGGGTCTGTTCCGACACTCCAGTCCACGTTCCAGTTACTGGGTGCAGACTGCACGGCTCCTCCGCTGGCTTGGCCCGGGGCCACCTGGCAGCCAAAGAAAGGTGCCCTTCCTGGCCCCGCTCAAACTGAATTGCGGCCATGGGCCTTGCAACCTGGAAACCCAGCTTCTCATTTATCAACACAAAAATTACATCAGATATTCCTTGTCACCCCGTCTGCCCTTTGAACTGCTATGCTGTGAAACTGGAAAACCATTAGGCTGTTAGATAGCCGTATAAAGCAGCACAGAAAATAGCATAGGCATGAGATCTGGAAGGAATGCATGCAAGCATTCCCCAACGTTGCATGGACAGAGTGAAATGTGGTCCAAGATATTATGTCAGAAAGACAACAGTATATTCCTCCTTCCCAAGCCTTTGAAGAGCGTTTGCATAAGCAAATAAATAATGTGAAGAATTTTCTTTTCAGCGCAGTCAACTACAAGAAAAATGTCAAGCTTGTTTTGATACTGGATGGTATTTCAGTAATATCTGCGATAATTCATGCCAAGCACTTTGATATTTCACCTTAATAAACATGGGACACAAAGTTTTCCATGACTAACAAATTCCAAAATGCGATCACACTTCCGTTGACCTCTTTTGGAGTGGTTTCATTTATTTTGTCCTAAAGAGTACACTGCCTGCATGGATGGATGCTCTGAACCATGTTTGATGTCATTCCCATTGGTAGTTTGACTAAAGTCATCATTTGGAGTCATTTTTATTGATCTGACTACTTTCCCTAAAAGCTGGACTATGTTCTTTCGCCAACTTGTCAACTTAATGTTGTAGATAATTAATAATAGCTTTTTCTTTCTCTTTAGGCACAGGTTTCAAATCAAACAAGTGCTCCACCCATCCAAGTTTCTCAGAAATCGTCCCGCAGCCCTCCATCCAGCTTTCACGCTTGGCCCAGTCACAGCCACAACCAGACCTGTGTTGGTCCAGGTCTTGTTCCAAAGCCACCCGACAGCACACGCGAAGGACAAATCAGGAAAACCGCAACAAAGCGTCTTGTCAAGTAAGTACAGTCTTGCAGGTGAATTATTTATTCCTAAAGCTGAGTGAATCAAGCGTGACTGTGAAGAAATAGAGTCCATGTTTAATTTATAACACATTAAGTGCAGTGAAGTGGCTTTCATTGGCCCCGGATTGTGGAAGGAGACAGGGTTCATGAGATCCACGAGTTCAAGAGGACACGGCTAATGCTAATGAGAGTTTGAATATGTGTGTAGTGGACTGCTCCCAGTCTTTTGGCTGCGGGTTGTATCTGCCTGCTCAGTAAACAACCTCATCACAGGCCTGATTTCTGCCTGAACCATAAACAGTACGTGGTTCAGTGGAAGGGCCTGGACTCCGGGCTCCATTTAAATCCTGTTTGGTTTGGAGATAAGGTGAAGAGTACAGAAGGAAAAATAAAAAAAAAAGGAATGGGGTGAAACTGGGCTCAACTGCCAGCTTTTTCCCTCACTTATTTTATGACTGTATTACTTGCAACATCTGTCCAAATTACACAACAACGGCAAGCCTTTATGATCGGGACTGAATGTTACAGTTGGCGAAGGGCTGTTAACATTTGTTCAGTGTGCAAGAAAAAAAAGACACAACTACATTTGAACACAAGCTAGGTTAAAAGTCAATCGTCCAAAAACTCTGGCCGTGCATCTTTCTTTGTGACTTCATTCATTCACTGCAACTTTTGCAGGTCTGATGACACTGCACTGCTCCGCTGACGTGTTACTTTCACCGAACAAATCATTCCTGGTCAGCAAAGAGTTAAAAGGGCAGTAGTGAGGCGTATGAGTTATATAGAATAGTGAGCCGGGTAGGTGTCATGTTTGCTCCTGTGTGTGTGTGTGTCTCTGTATCTGCATGAGTGTGTGTGTCTTCCTGGCAGTTTCTGTGTTTACCTTCTGCATGTGGAATTCCAGAGCCCCCTCACACTCTCCTCTGTCCTGCATTTTTGCGGTCGACCAGTGTGACAGGGGAGAGTGTGGGAAAAACGGAAGCTTCGGGACCAAAAATGCGCTGATGGAAACAATGAAAAGAAAGAAGAAAGAGACGGGCGGGGGACGAGTGACAGAGAGAAGTGAACTCGGTCCAGAAGAAAGAAGATGATTGTTTCCAGAAAACGGACAGATAATAAGTTGCTTCCCCATATTTTCAGTGGGCTTTCTTTTTTTTTTTTCAGGTGCAACTCAATACTTTTGTTATTGAGGCACATATGAAATGTATCCCTGTGAAGGGTTAATCGCCTCAAACCTAGAATAGAATCACTTTGCTAGATTATTCAAAGAGTTCAAGGCTATCCACCTCTCCAAACACTTTTTTTTCTTTCCAACTTCTTAACCATTGTCTGACACAGATCGGAATTTGCAAGGATTTTTCCAGAGAAGTACGCTGCTCATAATCCTTAACAGTCGTGGTTTGAACATAAAAATCTCTAAAGACTGTTGTCAAATTTAGTTTTGCCTGAAATTCTTTGCTTTTATTAAGTAACTTGCCCAAATGACTCACAAGTTTTCATTTTTAGGAGCATCTATGTAGTCATTTGCAAACTCTTCACTTTGTGCCTTTGATTTTCGGCTCAAATAACACACAGCACGCCCGATTGAAGCAAGTGTGCTCGTTGGTATCGTACTCAGCAGGGCAGGGCTCTCTTTGCTCTATCAACATACCACAGCTGCCAACTTGAGGGGCTGCAAGAACTCAAAGTGGTATGACTTCAGTGAAGGCTTTGAAAGGAGCAATTTGTAACACAAATAAATGAGGCTGTTTGGTATTTTGTTTGCAAGGTTTGGGTTAGTCACAGCTGTAACTACGGAAACCCGGGCTGTCGTGTGGCATTACTAATAGGGTGACAATTACAGCAGTGCCATTAATGTCAGCCTCACTGCTGCTTTCACTCCCTATTAATCAGCCACAACATTAGTTATTTTCGTGGAATACTGTATACACACAGAAGCTGCCAAATGTGTGTTTATGGTTAAACTTTATCCCCTTTGGTCAGGCCTGAATTGCATTAGGACGTCCTCACTACTGGCGGGCACAAAAACGTGAAGCTTCACATGAGTTCTGTTTGCACAAGAACTTCAGGTCTGTGTGAATTCTTCAGCTTCGGGCTTGCGTGTCGTCTGCACATGGCGCAGGTTCGGAGTCGGCTCCCACCTGCGGTGTTTCTGGCCACTATCTGACTTGCGGAGTGACAGAGTGAGACTCTGTTGACAAAGAAAGTGATGTGAAGAACCAGGGGTCAAGTCCCCCGCCCTCTCGATATGAAAGGGGCTGCTTCCTGTGGAGGTATGCCACGCTTAAAGAGGGCCAGTTCTATTTGTGGTTGTGTAATGGTATGAAAGAACAACTGTGCAGCCCCTTACAAGGAGGCAGTGTGTACCCTGATTACCTTATTAATGCTCCTTTGGCAAGCTGCTGTTATGGGGCGAGAGGTTAATGCCAGCTAAGCTTTATTTATTGTTCCCCCTAAAAAATGCTTAACAGATTTAATGCATAAGGTTACAGACGTGCCTGCTCACGCTCCATGCTTCAGTCGTCCTTATAATGGTGTTCTCTGGGAAAACACTGCACACTCTGTCTGATTATGTGAAAGGAGCTGTTTAATTCCTTTTCTATAATTTTCAGACCTATTTATTACACCCCCTGGAGTACGTATACCACGGTTTTTTATGTTCAACAAATGTTATGGTTTACCTGGTTGTTCCTTTTCTGTCTGTAACCTTAGCAGTCAGTAATCAACAGAGGATTCCTAGCACTGTGATAATCGCATCACCCTGGACAAGGAGCAGGAATTTCTCTCCTTCTTGTCACAATAGCTCTTGAGAGACACCCAGTAAACAGTTAGCCTCTCCAGCCTCCTCTCACTGCACACAAAGAGCAACTATTTGAATTTGGCTCCTCTTTTACTTGTCAAGGGACGAGTCAGACAGACTCCAGACAATCACGTGCCGTCAGAAACAGCTTTTCTTGTGTGTGTATGTGTGTGTGTGTGTTTTTTTTTTTTTTTTTTTCAGTGTTTACCTCCACATGGAGCATCTGCTGGACCGCAGAAGAGAACGTGGTATTCAAAACGCAGCTTTTCCTTGCACAGGCCCTTCAGAGAATAATCATTTTCAGTCCTCGCTTACCCTTACCCTGTGTCTGATTAACAGGCAGATGTCCTCAGAGAGTTCAGCCAGTGGATCCGTGTCAAGTGGCAAGCAGGTGGTGTACGAGGCCATCTGCGGTAAAACAGGTGGGTTTGATGTTACAGTTCTGCAGATGCTTGTGCTACAGTCCTCAGGCAGGAGGGGAGTTATGCTTCTCTACGCCAGTGCCAGTGATTACAGCCAGGCGTAGTGGACATTCCCCATGGAGGGCCGATAAACACTGCTGGATATTTTTATCCAGCTCCTCCTTGTTCAGTTGCACATTATTCAGATGAACAGAATTATTAATCAGTAGTTTTCAGACTTCTGCTAAAACCCCAATTCATAATGTTGAGGGTTTTATTGGTAAATGTTGTCAAAAGAAACACAGATGCTGTTATTTAATGATTTCCAGATCTTTTTTTTTTATACACTTTATGCATGTTTTTAGTTCATTTTAGTTTATTATAAATATGACATGCCATTATCAGGATAATCAGGAACTCTGGAGAAGTCATTGTATCCAAAGAGATGAGCTAAATAACTCTCTGTTTTATATAATCAGGCAGCTTATATGTTCTAAAAATAACTGCATGGATTCAGAAAAATGTCTTCAAACTGTTGTCAGTAAAAAGAGCTTGTCACAGTATCCACAAATGCAAGTTACAGTGTGTTATACCTCACTGCAGGGAACCTGTGACGAAGTGAGCTGAAGTGAATCATAAATATTCTCATCTCCATGAAGCGGTATCTTTTACTGCTTTTGTCACCGTCGGTCCTGGGCCTGGCACGCTGTCAATGTGTCAAAGGTCCAGCTGGACTCTGAATCCCATCTGGAACGCCACCAAATGTCTGGGCCCATAATCCTCCTGTCTAAAATAAGTGTCCCACTCGGTCACATCTCATTATACAGAAATCCTGCCTTTACATCTGCTTAAAATGCAACCAGACAGGAAAGCTATTTCCTTTTAAACTAATGACAAACTAACTTTATGACAACTACAACACTACACTACACTTTTACAGATACTAAACAAAGATTTGGTGTGGTAGTATCTGAGATCACATAAGATCTTTATTTCAAACTTTGGCATGCAATGTGAAGAGTGATATGGATTCCTTCAAGAACATCTAGTGTCATTTGTGTAATATTTTGCGTTTTTGTTTAGTAAAATATTACTTTTGCAACATATATTGCCACAAAATATGATGCACATACAACCAGTGTGTCATCCATGGAAAATGTGATGTAATCTTCAAATAAAAGTCAGGAAGAATAAGTTAATATTTCACTTTAACATCTTGAACAGTTAGTATCTGTAGTTTATAAACCCTTGTGATGCAACAAAGTGGTAAACGTTGTGCTGTCCAAGCTTTTTAAAAATATTCTTACTGTCGTCCAACTCATAACCGTGTTTTTCTTTTTTCAAAAGGAATAATTTATAAAACTGTAAATGTTATATTTTCACTCTTTGGAATCACTTTTAGTTTTAAAATAACTGAGAAAATAAAACAGGATGATTTTTTTTTTTCAGTTGTGTTTTTGTTTTACATTTGTTTCCTGACTTTCCTTTGAAACAGAGTAGTACTTTATGTGCTTTGGTCCTCCAAGTGTTTTGTTCCAAGAAGAGTTGGATGCAGTTTTCTGTGTGATCGTATTTTCTGCGTGCACCCAGGACTCAAGGTCAGGTTGTAGCTGAAGGATAAAAAGGCATAACAGTGAAGACATCTTGTATTTTTTTTTTTTGTTTGTTTTAATGAGTTCCAGTAATGGGAACTGTTTGGGCGTTCCCACGTGTGGATCATTCCCATACATGCACAGTTCTCGTCCATCCACCAGATGCTGCACTGAAGAAATCGCACTTCTCCCAAGACGAATGCAGCGCAGCTCAGACTTTGTGGGTTCATCCGCTCACGTGTGCCCTGTCATCCCAACTTATTTCCACAGCCCTTTCCGTCATTGCAGTCGTTGTGATGCTAAGCAGTTTGCACACATCTGTTTGTCTGATTATACGATTTTCCATGACTCTGCTATACATTCGTATTAGCAGGTCCTTTGCATCGTGTCACTGTCAGAGTCAAGCCGCCACTGAGATCACCCATGTTGGAAAATTACAGTAGCTGCGGATAGTCACCCCCACCCCCCTCCTTCTACCCCACACAAACACACACATCCAAACCAAACTGTGTGTCTGTCTTGGTGAAAATATATATTTTTTGTCCCCCCCCAAACCCCTTTCCATCTGCCCCCAAAGTATGAAAGCTGGCTTACTTTAACAAACATCTTATAAACTCATCGATTACTATAACTGGATCCTTTGGGAGCAGCTTCTGAATTTCATGAAGGCATTTTTCCATCATTCAGAGCGCACGTGGTGGAGGAAAAAAGCCTCTCTGCCGACTAAAAAACTATCTTTCAATATAAAGAGGTATGAATGTGTAACAAGAAAAGACCTGGGAGTTGATCAGAGGCTGTGGAGATTTGAGGAGGAGGGGGGTGTTAAATGGGCACAGCCTTTGTGAAGCGCAGAAGTGCATCAGGTCTTTTTGCCTTTGTAGCAAGATGACTGAGCTCCCCTGATCGACTCTGACAGGCAGTTAGAGCGAGTCCAAATGGAGAACATTCTCTATGATCAGCTGTCACCCGTCGTTAATCACACTCTCCCTTTATCTCTCTCCTGAGCGCTCTTTTAATCTTTTCCTCTTGTTGCTCATATGAAAACTTCTCCCACTCACCCCCCCCCTTTGTTTCTGTGTTGATTTTTGACTTGACACGAGGGGCCAGGTTCTGATGAGGACCTATCAAAGCTTACAAACCTACATTATATTCACCAGATGTGTTTTACAAGGGCTCCCTTGAGGTTTCCTTGAAGTTCTCAGGGCTCCACAGTTGGTGACTGTGTGGAGATTTATGGCTCGCGTCGGAGAAGGAAATGAATGCAGCGCTTGTGCCACTTTAATAGGAGTCCGACCATGTCAGGACCAAAAGCCCAGACCTCTTTCTATCAAAATTAAAAGGCTTGGCATTCCTTGAAGGGTCGCGCGTCGTTTTTCATGCCAGAAATTTAGACGAAGATCATCTCGTGTCGAGAAAAGACGGAGTTGTAGCCGTTTTGGGTCAAACCTTGAAATTGATGTTATGCGCGACCTCATGCAATAATTCAAGATGTATGTGTTGTGAATGACTCTCAGCAACGGCGGCCATCTTGAATTGAGTTTGCTCCAGAAGTTAATCAAATGTAGAGGTCCGTCCAATATTTGCTTCCCTAAACTTTTTTTAAAATCCATCTAATGGTCCGTGCGATTATTTTACAAATAGACAAACCGAGTTGACTCCAATTAGTTAAACTAATCTGTTAGAGCTAAAAATATTTATTGGAGATCAGTCTCAGCTACTACCACATCAGGTTTAAGGTCAGTATCTGTAAAATTATCTGACTTACAGCCATTTTTGTGTTTTTTAAGGTCAGTTGGCTGTGGCAGCCATCTTGAATTGAGTTTGCTCCAAAAGTTAATCAGCTGTAGATGTAGATTTTCAGCAGGTTTTAATAAAATTTGTGCAGCGGTTCATGAGATATTTTGGGAATAGACAGACTCAGACAAAAACATGATCGTCTGCCTTGAACTTTCAGTGGTGGGTGATAAGTCTGTGTAAAACACTGGAAAAGAAGGATAGTTATTGACTGATATCCTCTTTTTTTTTTCTTCTTTAGATGTATTATGCAATTTTCAGGATGTTTAAGTCATCCCTAAAATACTCTTTAAAATTCACTTCAGCTGTTAATGTTTGATGCGTGCAATAATCCTCCTCCTGGTGTCATCTGGAGGTTAAGAGATAAGACTATCCTTTTTTCTTCCATTTGCTGATCTGGAGGAACCGTCTTCCAGTGGCCATATCATCGCATTCAAAGTCAGAGAGATGTTTTCGTTTTCCTGCTCAGTCAGGCCTCAAAGTGTAAAAGAGCACCAAAACAAACAGTTTGCAGAGAGGGAATGAAAGGGAATACTGTTTAGGAGCACAAACACGGCAGCTCTAATTTTACTTGGAATGCCATTTTCCTGCAGGATGCCTGGCTGAACGCCAGGCGATAAGATGGGTTTGGGGGCTGCAGGCGAGGAAACAGTCAGACAAAAGACTAACAAGAGAGCGTACTGAGAAAATCAGTTGGCAGCCGCCTCAGCCATGAGTGACGAACGTCGTCACAGCATTCACCACCGAGGTTTTACTGAACTCAGCTGAGAATAACACTTTCCGGTTTGACAAATGTTTTTTATCAGTGCAGACATTTCACTGCCTTTTCACCTTTGTTTGGAACCAAAAAAAAAGAAACGTATCTTTTGTTTTCTCAGGTCTTTCTATGTACCAGAAGCTGTTCCAGGGCCAGGATCCCTCTCGCAGATGACACGAAGGGGATTCGGGACACATCCTGCCACTCTGCAGGCCCGACAGGTGTCTGTGCATGTAACTACATCTGACGGAGTTATATTCTGGGCAAGGACAACAGATGAAGCTATGCCAAACATCGAGCAGCATCCCATTAATTTCTATACGATACAGCCACAGACATGCGAGCGGATAATATGCCAGGCCTGGAATGTCGAGCCTTGACGCAGGTTGGGATTTAGTTGCGATGCTCCAATCCCCCCCACCTCCCCCAGCTCCCTTCATTGCCCTTGGCTACAATCAGTCTACATCCCAACAGCTGCCCGCTCTCATTCCCCCCATGCTACTGATGCCACAGGAAGATTTTACTGACAGATAGCCTGCAGCAGATGGTTCCTCAAGACCTGTTGGTATTCAAACAAGTACAGTGTTTAATTCTCCACTTAGGCAGAGGTGTGTGCAACTACTCCCCCCTCTCCCGGCCCCTAAATGGAAACAAAAACAAGTGAGATAGGCGGTAATGAGAAACTTCTGACAAGTTTGACACAGATTGTTTGGAGTGCATCAGTAGTTTCTCATCTTACTGTGGTGGTTGGTGGGCATAAAAGATCCTTTCATGTGTGGCTTCCAACAATAGACATTCCTGACTCCATGTTGGAAGCAGCACAGTTGCCAAATCTCTGCCCGTTGCCTGAAAATGAGTGAAAGGACAGCATCCTTTGCGTGTGGGCTTGAGGAATCTGATAGTAAATGTTTAAATGTGAGCAGTCGTTGCCTCGTTTGCTGTTTTTAAGAATATTAAGGAAGTTTCAAACTCAGAAGTTGACCTTTTGCTGTAAACCGTTAAGATATTAATGTTATTTTAAAAATGTTAATTTTTGTTTCCTTTAACAGGTAAACTAAAATCATAATGGGCATGATTTCTTTAGTGTACATTGTTCAAACACTGTCTATGTGGCCATTTTTGTAGCTCAAAGCAGAACAGGAAGAAGAGTTTTGGTTATTCATAGACTTAGAATAAAACTGCACCAGCAGATCAATAACTTAACGTATATTTTGTTACTTGGGACCATGTAGAGAGTTCACTCAGGGCGTGTTTATAGAGTAAAACATCTACTTGACATCAGTGATGACTTTTGTCCGAAATACTTGAATTGTTTTGATTTTCTGAACTGGTGATTGTCACCGGGGCGATTTTGCACAGGTCATAGTTTTCAGTGCAGTACAACAAAATACATCTGATGTGTTTTGTAAGATGTGATGAGCGTCATGCTGTGGATTTATTAGTGCATGCCGTGTCACAATACTTGATGTTGTGCTGTAATACGTTTACCTTGTGATTGTTGCAGTATACATGCATGAAAAAGTGTTATTTCTGAGGTCCATTTATGCAGTTTGTAGCATCAGCCCTGCGCTGAATGTCTAGAAAATGATAAAGCATTAAAATGTTCCACATTGACATCACATGTATTCATCTGGAAATAATGAAAAATTAAACAGATCTATCCAACTGTCCATTTTTTTTTATTAAAAAATGTGTTTTCAAGAGTAATAAAAACATTTACAGTTTGTGATCTAGTTGGTTTCACTTAGTGACATACATCTCATACAACAGAAAGGTTTCACTTTAAAATGAAACAATCCCTGGAAGAACCATGCTGTTGCATTACAGAAGTAAACATAAACCATAGAAGTACTAAGTTGAAGTAAAGGTTGGGTTCCAGCATGTTTTCTTTTTTTCCTAATGTCACTTTTATTCAACAGCATTAAATCCTAAACAAACAGTGTAGAGAGCAGTGGCGTCCACAGCGTCGGGCTTCCAGCTCGGACTTTAAACTGTGTCCTGTGTTTCGGGGCCAAGAGATCAGATTTCTCTCAGCAAACAGATCGCTCCTATCCTACCCTCTTTGATGCATGCTGAGTTTAGCCCCAGTCTCTTCTCGATTGTGATTAGTTTACATCTTTCAGAATGCCTCGGTTCATTTCGAGACAGTTAATCTTCTGTTCCTCGTTCAGTAAAAAACAGGCTTTGGTTACCAATAAGCCGAGTGAGGCTCAGACTTTTTTTTCAGAACGTTGTAAAATTACAAAACATGAGTAATACTGATGTCAATGTTGGTGAAGTGGTGTCTGATAAGTCCTGTTAAACTTTGCCAATAATTGTGAGCAGAGTGGGGCACTGCTTTTTCTTTTTTAAAAGAGAGAGGCCTGAAGCAGGGGTGATGGGGGTACTCATCAAAGACATATTGCATCCTCCTCCTCCAAACTTTCTCATCCCGTGTCTCTCATCAGGGCCCGGAGTCCCTAAAGTTTAGCTGCACTTGCAGGACTTGACGACCATGTTTGAGAGCTGCTCGACTTTTGGAGAGCGTCCAACATAGTAGAGGATGGTGAGGGGCTCCAAGTCCTGAGGAACACAGCAGGGGGAGGCGGATGCTTCAGGGTTTAAGGTGTTATAGAGGCTCAGCAGCTGTGGAAAGAAGAGCAGAAAGAGACGAGGGTCAGCTATAGACCTCCAAACAAATTGGGGATTTTAAAGCGTCTTTGTCTCACCGAGCTGTGGGTGGTGTCCGCACTGCGAAGGTAGGGACACGGACCAGAGCAGAAGTTCGCGTAGTACCCTTCAGGCTGGTGGATCCACCTCCAACCCAAATCCTGACGGAAATTAATATATAGTGGTCGCACGCAGCAGTTCTCCTCATAATTACTGCGGGCCAGAAATGAGAGACAAGCATGCCTTGAATTTATACACAGCATAAGATTAAAAGTTGCATAGATGTTCTCTCTATGGCCTCAGAGAGGAGAGAGAAATTCAGAAATTCCACTCTTAGGTGTGCCCTTATTTTCCCTCTTGGAGTCAGCCCAGGTGTCTTTGGTACTTGCCTGTCAGCCTGATGGAGGAAATCGAAAGCTGAGGAGACGGTGCGTAAGAGGAGGTGGCGTTTGCTAGTCCTGGGACAGATCCGGACTTGCATCAGCTAATACCTCTGTCATGCTTATCTGGGTAATTAACAAGCTTTTTCTTTGTATTCCATGCTCATATGCTCTTCTTACCTGTCATGTTTTCTAGATGTGACAGTTGATTTTTTTATTATTGTTATTATTTTTGTTGCTTTGACTTTAATACAGTCTAGCAATCTTATTTGGAAGGCCTTTTTTTATGTCCAACATTTGAGCTCCTCCAGTCCTCACATTTTCAAACTGGCACTGCAGCCAGACAGATTATTTAACACATTTTTAAATATAAAAAAAAAAAAAAAAACACTGTGCAAGCAATGCATTTTATTTGCCAGGTTGAGGGAATGGGTCTTACTTGAAGCAGTAACTGGTGTCGAGTGCCCGCTTGCGCCGGCGGGAGGAGGACTGAACGTCCAGTCTGTGAGGAGGAAGCATCATGAGGATGAGGTGAGGGTACAGCTGCTCTTTTTGTTTCTTCCCTCGGCTCTGATCATCAAAGTCTCCTTCCACACCTGCGGGAGCAAATCGGGATATTCTCAAAGACAGCTACCATTCAAGAGCTGAATATGAGATTTGATCTGCAGGAACATTTTTACTCGTTTCTAGCTCAATATTTATCCCTTTCCACATTCAACGCTGCTCTGTTTAACTTCCCTTTTCCTTTATTCTCACCAACAGGCCTGTGTCTGCTTGTCCAATCTGTCCCTGATAGCTAAAGCAGTTGATATCTCAGGAGAGATGCTGGTAGATGTGTTCGGCCCTCTTTAATTTGGGGCCAAACGTCTGAGCCCCGTCGCAGCACATTCCTTGTGGCCAGGCCAGTCGAGAGTGTTCCCAGGACCGAGGGCCTGGGGGCCCCAGTGCTAAGTGAGAAACCAGATCGACTATATTCCCATACCCCATGTCTCTTCTTTTAGGAAAGGAAACCCATCATCTTCACAAAAAACACCTCCAGTGAGTGTCTCTGCATGAAGAACATGATGATCAAACCGAAACTCACTTTTAAAGACCAGTTGGGTGTTTTTGTATTATTCACCCAAAACAGAAACCTGGGCCAATGAATGAGTCAAACTAAAAAAAATAATCCAAACGATCAGAATCAAATTATGTTTAATCTATAACCCATTGTTATTTGTACAAATAAAACATGGAGCACTTTCTGGCAACAAGGCAATACCAGATGAGAATTTTAACCATGTATTAATAGTCTGACTTGTATTCGACATTAACACTAATTATTAATGGCAACTGAAATTACGGGCAAAAAGTATGCAAATTTGGGAACTTTTGAGACATTTTTTTTCTTCGTAAGAGAAATGGATTCCTTAAATAAACCAGCCTCGAGCTCATAAATGTCAATCATCCAAAGAACCGACACAGAGCTCAGAGCGCTAACCAGAATAAACCAAATTCTTTAACTGGACGAGATGCTTATCTTGAATATTATACAAATCAAGCAGAATTCAAACAAACTCAAGCATTATCTGGCTCCTCTTGATTGTGAATTGGAACTGACAGGCCATCTCTTTACTCTGAGACGGAGAGATCAAAAGCAGAGACACATCCTGACCAAAGGCAGACCCGGCGACCACAGTCTGGCCATGGAGACAGGACATCACAAAAAAACAAAAAAAAAATCTTGGATACTTAAAAAAACAAGAGACTGTGCTGAATGCACTGCAATCCAAATTGACAGTGAAATGTTTTCCTTTTTTTTGTGCAGATTCCAATATAAAGTGCATTAGGAACTGCTGGTCATAAAAAACATTTGCAATGTTAAAAAAAGGAGTGAGCTATTCTCTCACACATGCTGCTGCTTCTGAACTGCCTGAAATTTTGTGTGTAGCCTGCAGTTTTGTTATACGCATCACAATTAAAAGCATTTCTCGAATCCCATACTGGCTAGGTCAGCACACAGTACTGTGCAAAACATTCAGTCCGGTTTTGATTTCTTTATACACTGCTTCGAAAGACCAGTGTTTCTGGTAATCTCTAAAACTCATCCTGATCAGTAGTTCTCCAAGCTTTTGGGAGGTCTTTAAAGGCTGGTTCAGCCCTTGAGTTTATGAGGATAAAGTTTGAGGTGACCCTTAAAAAATGGGAAACATTAAGTGATGATGATATGAGAGGAATCTTAACGAACAAGGAGCTTGATCTAAAGTATTTTGGTAAGAAGACACGAGAGGTGCTGCAGCCAGTTGAAGTATAAAATATTTTTTCATTTTATGAATTTCAAACCATGCAAACCTGTTTGATAAGACCACTGAAATTAAAACAGAAGCCACTAAAATGGACACTTTATAAATGTTTAATTCAACTGTACTTTTTAAGAGACAACTCATGCTCACTAAAATCTCTGCCATTCATACTACAGTCTGGTAAATGGCAAACTACAGCCAGCAATCATTAACTTTTTTTCTGAGCTCCAAGACCAAAAGTAGCAGCACTAAGACTCCCTAAAACCACCACTTTGATTTTTGTACCCAGATATATAACAGTGTAGCAGTTCTGTTAGGCTTTTGTTTCCCTCCACTTTAAACTTGACATTCAGTGTGCATGATATCATCAAATAAGCTGAAATCTCCACATCAAATCTAGTTTTTCATGTATTAGGTTGTAGCTACTGATCTGAAACCAAAATTACTTTACATCTACTTGATGAACATATTGTTTTTCACTTGTCCAAATTAAATACAGCTGAAAGCAGCAGAGTAAGAAGTGGTTCTAGGAAAAAATTAAGCTTGCTGGCGAAAGCTAAAACACCTAAATCCGTCACATTACTGAAGGATCTAATATCCCCTTACCTTTGAACTTGACTTCCAGCACCTCATTGGTGTTCTCAATGATATCTCCATTAGGTCTGAAAGTGTGGCAAGGACAATGCACGCTGATCTCCAGGCCAAGATTGGTCTCTGAGGAAAAACCAAGATTAAGGAGATGACGTTTTTCCCGAGGCTATTGTTTTTCATTTCTTCGTGAAGCGGTTTTCATTTTTTCAAGGAATGTAATAAGGTGTGAAGAGATGAAGATCTGAAGCTTCCCACTCACGGCGGTACATCAGCCACTCCCTCACTGTCTCTGTCACGTCAAAGGAGACCCACTCAGGTGTCCCCTTGGTCAGGACATTCTTACCCCCAATGTAGCGCTGTTTGGCTTTGGGGTCGTCTTTCTGGAGGATCTGTGAGGAAAAATGAAAATGTGACCCAGCTGCATAAACACACACACACACATACATATATACACATAGAACCAAGGCTGTCTGTTGGAGCCAGACTCTCCAGGATGCCTTGGGCCAAATGTCTACTCTTCGTGGAAAAAGTGACTCCCTGTGTTGATATCCCCATTTTGCAAGTTAATGCCTGCGTGTTACCCTCCTGCCAATGGGAAACTGGCTGTTCTTCCCATCAGCCATTCAAACTATGACTGAAACCTCTCAGATTTGGTGTCATTCAGTTCAAAAATAAGTATCCCTGAAGGCAATTGTGTTGAGATAACTGCTGAAAACTAACAATAGAGGAAAGTACAAGAGCAGACATTTCTATCTGCACCAGCACCTCTCTGGACAAAGGTGTTTATCTGAAGTGAGAAATGTGTTTGGGTGGTGGGTATGAAGCCCTTGGCTTGGTGGATAACCAGGTTCCTGAACATTGTCAGCATCTAATCTGCCTTCCTGTGGGAACGAGGGGCCGCAGCACTGCCAGCATCAGCCATCTGCCAATCAGCTCTAGCCTGAAAAGTGTGGGGGCGAGTGAATGGCTCAGTTTACTCCCACCGGTGGGTGACCCTGCCTCTATCTCCTCCCAGGCCCCTGGAAACAATCCTGGGGGCCTTACAGTCTGTGTTCAAGCCCTGGCCAAAGCTTTGCCTCAGAGAGCGAATGTAGTCCGCTTGTCTCCCTGGCAGGAAATGTCGGAACCTGATCATTACTCCTAGTCTCTCATGGGAGATTAACGAGGAAGCAGAAAGAAACTATCCCTGCCACCCTACACACCGACATCAACCAGATGTCTACTCAAAATTATCATGAACATGCAAAATGCAAATGTAAAAGCTTCTTTTGATCTAACATGTACAGACAGACGCTTTTAGATTGAAACCCTAAATGAAGAAATTGTAATGTGGCTGCACAGGGTTTTAAATTTGCACATGGAATAATGATCGCAGCATGAAAAGAAGAGACAAAGGTGGACACCCTAATATAGATATTTTCATCCTTCTCTCTGTCCTACACGGGCCTTTGGAGAGAAACAGAGCACAGAAACCCCTGAGCTCTGCTAACAGTAGACATGAGCGGTCAGTTCACACACCTGGTAGAGCTCAATCCTCTGCTCGTTTTTCTTGGCACTGGGGTTGGGGATCCTCAGGGCTCGAAACTCGGCCCGGAACAAGTTGGTGGCATTCTTCTCTAGGATCGACACGTTGAAGCGAAATACCTTGGAGGTTATACTCTTAGTGCAGTGAGGGAGGTCATCTGCAGGTAAAGAAGGGGGGAAAAAAAGGACTCATCAGTGCTTATGAAACATTTTTTCTTCTTTAAAACAGGTCAGATACAAACTCTCAATGTTTTATGTGCTTAAACTGTTATTCATCTCTTGTCCCATCATGGGCACGTTATTAGAGCCTTTTTTCAATAAGTTTAAATTGTTTGCAGAAAAAAAAAATGAACGTCCCATCTCTTTTAACTATTTCATTCTGTAGAGCCATTATCACCAACCATCTGCTTATGCTTTGTGCCGTACAATTTAGCAACAAGTTGAGGTCATGAAATGAGAACCAAATGGCCCATTTGGTTGTGGCGAGGCTTTAGTGGGACAGCGGCGCGCACCTCCTTCTCCTCTCAGCAGCACTTTAGCCTAACAGGTGCTCAGAAGCTCAGAGAGGAGCCACGTGTTTCTTTGAACACAGAGGTTTAGCCAGGAACGTGTGTGGTCATGTGCTGTTGCAAAGCACCCTCAAAGAAGAGTATCACAGAAAGCCTGCTGCGCTGCATCTTAATATGGCGTGTGTGTGTGTGTCGTTGCCTTCAGTATAAGCTTATTAAACGGTCTTTTTGTGGTTCTATCAGAAAAGCTTCCTGTTATACTGAAGCCTTCCCCCCTTTTTTTTCTATGCCATTATACCACAGAGGAGTTTATTATTTTAACAGGCGAAGCACATGCGGCGTTGAGCAAAACAAGCACATAGCGAACTTTTTATAAGGCAACTGGAAACAGTCATTTACAGCCAAGCTATGGCTAATTTATTACCTCAAGCTTAAGCTTTATTACCAGGCCCCAGATTTGCTGGTGGTTGAAAGGCGCAATGCACCTTTAGCTAATTTTCACCTTGAGCAGTTTCTAGCCGAATGGAAACTCGGGAGTTGTCTCTGTGTCACGCAGAAGGAGCTCGCACATCTCCAAGTATCTGTACTTCATTTGACCCATAATCCTATTTCAGTGTCCTCCCTGTGATTATCTGTTGTTTCCACATAGGTTTTTTTTGTTTTTTCTTTTTCAACTTTCCCTATTTATAGGTGACCTTTTCAGTGTTCATCTCCAGCCAGATATCTGTCCAGTGTTTCCACACAATCTGCAAGGAGGAAACCTCAGTAGCCCTCTTCCTCCCCTCATTTACTGCTCTGTCTCCCCCCCTTCCTCCTGCTCTGCCTCCCCCACAGAAGGTGGAAAGCCCCACTTCGAGGGGAGATTTGAAATTCTAATCAAGTCTTTGGTTTCCTTTTGGATGACCTCATTTTTCCCATTGCAACGGTTTTAGGATTTCACATTACGACTTATTTTTGCCAAATGGTCTGAAAGGTAATTTGTTCCATGTTGGTGTGTGGAGGGAATTGCTTGTGTAATTAATAGAAGATAAAATTCACAAATGTTGTTACCCCTTCTATTTTTAGGATACAGATTGTCAGAATGGGCATCAGGGTGGCGACACAAGCTAAACTTGGAAACAAATTTGGGTTGATAGGCCTCTTCTGGAGCTGATTTTTACTGGATAAATCACTTTTTGGAACCCTTAACCATTTAAGTAAACAAGTTAGACCTACTTTCATCCCTAAAATGACAGTTCAATAACTAGTTCTGGATCACATTTATTGTAGAGAATTCAAGAATTTACAAGAAAACATTTGCTCAAAGCCACATGTAGGATCCTTGATTCTTTTTTTTGTTTTGTTTTGTTTTATCGCTCAACTAATTTGATCACATTTAGATTATAAATGAGGAATCTGGAATTAAAGATGCCCAGATAAGAACAGGTATTTGATTAGTTCTGATGCAAAGCCTCACAATAGGTGCCACTCCCCGACGCTGTCAGCCACATTTGACAAGCTGAAAAATGCTCATCTACTCATTCCACAGCAGCTCCCTGATGTGTGCTCCCAGGAATCACCTCTCTCTGCCCTTTTGCCCAAAGGATACTTGGTGATGTCAGTCTCTCCAGAGCTTTGAGGAGGTAAACAAAGGAAATAGGAAGCACAAGTCGGCAGGTGCTAGCCAGCTGCTGAAGTGTCTAGATCTCATGAAGCATAGCAGCAATTTCTTTGGAAATGTATTAGAGTTTGACTTGAGCCTTTTTTGTATCTACTTATGCTCCAGCATCTGGAATTTCTATTATTTTGCATCAACTTCTTGGGAAAGGTTTGATCTTCACTCGCGAATAAATTAATGTTCTAATATAAAGCAATCAAACTTTACATCAAGAAAAAAAAAGTTATTTCTCTTCTTCATTTGTCAGACATTGACTGCTGCGGATGAGCTAATGTGACGGCCCTTTGCTCTGAGGAAAAACAACTTTTTTCCCCCCTTGATTGAACGGGAGGAAGCAAAATTGTGAATGTGTGGGAGTTGGTTGGAGAGATGCTGTTTCCCTGGGAGCAGGCCAAGGACCTCTGTCTCTGTTTTTTCAGATGACATCATCTTTCTACTATCCCATATATCAGACACCCTGCTGTCCTCAGCGCTAGTCCTCATTTTTTACACTGTGTCAGTGATTGGCTTGAAATTTCACTGAAGCTGTGTGATCCAAATGGCAAGGTATGGTGAAGTCCTGCTCGCAGGTCTTCTGACAGCAGCCCCAAACTGCTGCCATGTCTGAATTCTGCCTCGTCTCATAGATGGCACTGATTTCCACAGCGTCTAGCAAAGTAGTCTGGAGCAAGTGGTGCATTGAAGTATGAGAGAAAAGTTTCTGTTTAACTTCTTAACTGTGCTTGAAAAAAAAGGGGGGGAAAGTAAAACTTGACAATGTTCCCAAACACTCCCACCTTCCAAAAGCAGTGCATGTAAAAGTCATTATATCCAGCTAGAAAATGAGCTACACTGCAAAATTATCAAGGTGACACACAATATGTTCTGCAACATGCCCAGCTTTCCTTAAAGTTACATAATGGGGCAAGAAAAAAAATCTAATTAATGTGTTTTCAGCACATTTTGTTAATCTGAGTAATCTTCCTTGAATTATGAATTGTTGGGCAGAAAACTTTGCCACTTTTAAGTCAGCTTTATGTCTTCTTTTATCACCCAGAGTATGGCCTACAGTTTGATGTATCCTGGGCACCTGGCCATCTCTGATCCCACTCCTTAGACCTCTGTTTGTTTTGGGAGCTCTGGCTACCTCTGACCAGAGGATAAACCCCAAGCTGTGTATTTTGACTGTCAAGAGCACTTTGTGGGACCCGTGAAATGGGTTTGATTCAGGACTTGTGCTGCGGTTCTGCTCAGTGTCACAGCGCAGGATAAACACCTGTTGATGTCCAAAACGGTAACGGCGTTTACACCCACCGACCTCTGGCCGCGAACTGACACAAATCCAAGCGCTCCACTTAAAAACAGCCTCCCCTTTGGATAATCCGCCGCTCAGTGAGCTCCTGCTACTGATTTATGGAACAATCAATGGCCCATAGTTTATACAGGAAATACCAATATGGATGAACAAGGGAATTAGATCATAACACGACGCTACTCAAAAGAAATAGTGGAGTGGGGGGAAACAGAGGTGAGTTACAGTGGATGAAAAATACTGGGGCCAGAAAATGGAAATGAGGTATTAAAGTTGGCAATAAATACTAAATTTAACAGCCTGAGAATTTTCCTCGCTCAGGAATGTGTCAGACATAAGCTGGAGTTCCCATGGCTTCAGTGTGAGGTATGGATGTGGAACGGTGCTCGTTCCAATCAGACTGTTTACTCTGCGCTCTCCTTTGCTCAACACTCCGCTGATCACTGGCGCGTCTGTGCGTAAAAGGCGCACGGGACACCTGCGCACCTGGTTCTTTTTTCCCGCCCCCCAACATTTTCGCCGTGTCTCATGAGCACAAGTGCGTGATATATCAAATCTTTTATATATTTTCAGAAGTGCTAATTTGTCCTAAAAGTTTTGCCTCCTGCTGAATGGCAAAATGCCAAATGCCTGCATTTCTAGTGGAACAAATTTCCATGGGAATGTGGAGGTTTCTGCATGAACAAAGGTGGATGTTAATAATAAAAACTCACTGTTTTCTGGTGGACCATTGATCATGTTGAACTTGTAAATCTCTTTGGCGTAGTACTCAGTCTCTGTGTTATCCTGCCCGCAACTCTGCTGTCGGTCTCTCCCAAGCTCCTCAATGAGCTCCCTGGTGCTGTTGTAGAGGGTCAGGACCTGAAACGGTACCTGGCTCGGACCTGTTGCCTGAGGCGGACTGGTCATCCGGAGCTTACTCAGAATCTGTCCCCGGACCGCCTCCACTCTCTTTTTCTTTATGTGGTCGATGTCCACAGTGGTGCATGTGGAAAGCGAGAAAGTCATTGTCACACAACTTGAGAGGAGAAAAAAAAGAAGTGCTTTACCCAGATTCATATTTCACTCTGAGTTCACTCTCAGCCAAAGCTTGTCAAGTAAATAAAGGGGGGAAAAAAGAGCAAAACAAAAAATCCGATTTGAATAGAATCCCTTTTTATGCTTTCATTCAGGTGGTGAGTGAGTTCTTTTCCTGGAAGAATCCCATTTTCTCAAGTGCTATGTCATCTTTGCAAAGTGCGCATTTGGATGGGCGCAAATCCGTGCCATTTTGGAACACACACATTAACTCTTCATCAAAACCTGTAATTGCACTCTTCATCACCCCTGGTCTCATTCAAGCATCTCTTCTCCGTTGTTATGTTTCAAAAGGAGCCAGTCTTTGCGCCTTGGTTCACTTCCTCCATTCCACTGGACCCTTTTCATCCACTTGTGTGGAGTCAGTGCGCCTTTGGTATCTCCCTGAAGTCCAACCTCAGACACACTCAGGCTCTCTGCACTCGCACTCATACTTTATAGTGCCTGTGACGTTTCTGAAGGAGGGGCAGCTCATTCTAAACCTAGTTCGGACAATGAGCTCGGTCCTATCATGAAATGTGTTTTAAAAAAAAATAAAACCCACTTCGAGTTGTTTTTGTCGGCTCTGTTTTTGAGTTAATAAATAGCAACGTGGGTTTCGCAATATCTAAAAGTAGAAAACTCCTTGGATTGTGTGCCCATGCCAAGAGTGAAAGAGAAACACATGGGAGCAACTAAATAAAGTGTTTTGTTGAATTCGCATATCTTTTGAGGAATGTAAATTTGATTAGTGGTCACTGGGTACCGATTAAAGCTGCTATAATAAATCTTTTGCATAGAATAATGTCATGTAATATGAATTTTGGATTAAAAAATGTAGTTTAATATAGATAAAACATAAAGTTAATAAGAGGGATTTTGATGATGCGTAAGAGAGCTCAGTCGGCGGCTCTGCATCGCCGCATCCTGCTACTGTTCGCAGCCAGTAAACAAAAACAGACACAATACTGGCATCTGGTGGGCAATCTGTGTAACTACACACCAATTTAAAGTAGTCCAGAAAAAAAGAAGAAAATACAAAAAAAAAGCTTTTCTCGGTTTGATCGTGGGTCTGAATGCGAAGAAGTTGGCAAAATATATAAGTTGAACTTAATTTTATAAGCATTTGAATTTGTTTAAGTGTCATCGGTCCTTTAGCACCTCAGCAAGATCGAGGTCGCTGATTGGCGTTACTATGGTGAGCGTTGCTATGCAACGCTTATGACTCAGGAAGAAGGTACAACCAAGCTGTAGCGATGAGGAGAGAAACTGACAATAACTTTCAGCTCGAAGATGGTGCAGTGGCAAAAAATGTAAGTGTCTTGTTTCGGCAAGCAAACATGCGGGGGGAGAAAATAACATTGGTATTCACTGCTGCAAGAGAAGCTGTCGCCATTACTGTGTGTTTTCGATGAGGCTAGCGTTAGCTTGTTAGCTAAGTTAGAGTAAGCAACAGACTAAACACTCAGTTATAGTGTTAGCTGCTGAACACACCAATCACCGTTAAACATACATCAATGTTTGCCAGTTTGAGCAACAGCAGAAAGGGATTCATGTCTGAATGTCCAGCTAATGTTAGCTTTGTTGTTAGCCATGCTAGCTGAAAGTTCCTGCAGACCTTGAGTTTTCTTATTTTTACGTCAGGCATTTTTTGCAACATTTATTCTGTTAAATGTTGAATGTTTAAAGTCTTTTTCTCCCCATCCTGACTTGTCAGAGCTGTTTTGATGCCAAAGGGAAACCTAGTCGGTAATAAATGATCCTTTTAGGATTTCTGGAGTCCTTAACCTTGACAGACACATGAAACTATCCGTGTTAATACATCCTTAAAGAGTCAGAATTCAAACAAGTCGTAAGCATTTTCTGGTTTATACTTGTGAGTGAAAGATCAATTCAGTTCACTGTCTGATGGCAAGAATATCAACACAATTCACATTGATTTCTTGTTGCTTGCTTTCAGAGATTTGCGAACATTTTTTTTTTTTAGGAAATATCAAGTTATTGAACTACATAATGCTGATCCAGTCTTTCAAGAACTCTGAACCCCCATCCCATCTTTTCTAAAAACTGTCTGTACTCAGTTACTTAAACCCAAGCGTGAGAAATCTATCTAGATGATATTTTAGCATCGACAACCTTTCCACTCTTTTGTTGCCTCTGTTTTGACTTTTTGATTTTGTGTCAAATTCGAAATGAGAATTTTTCAAACTGGTGGATTCATGTAGACTACAGTTGCATTGCAGGCTTTTATGCATTTAGGAATTATAGCTTTGAAAAGCAAATCACAATTTATTTATTTTAAAAAAAAATCCCTCACATTTCCTAGGTTGCCAAGTCTGGACGAAGAGCTCGCCTCGCAGCAGACCAGTCGTCATTTGAAGAGTCTCGCCACACCAGAAAGTCTTCCACCTCCACTTCATTAGGAGAAGTATGTAGTCTTCAGATAACAGGCGTTAACCTACATGTTACAGTTTAACTTTCCAATAAGTGTCATAAATATAGATATTGTGTTTGTCTCATGTATTGATTACAGGATGATGATGAGGTGGGTGGTTTGACTTTGCATGACTTCTTCTGCTTCTGTTCCAAATAAGCTTCAACTTTCCACCATTTTTTTTTTTTTTTGTGGATATTTTGTACCTGTTTGCTTCATTTAAGCCGGTTAGTTTTCCAAGATATTCACTGCCTGTCAGTTACCAGCACACAGTGGGTGTATGGAGTTTAAACAGTGTGTCCGCTTTTGTAGTTGAGGAGATCTTTCGCTCATCCTTTTTCTCTTTTGGCACATTATAAAGGTGCTCATTGCAAAGTCATGAAGGCCAGAGAAAGAAAAAAAGGATCATATTGTAAGAAACAAAATCCGCACAATATTTTTCCCACATTGATGGTTAACGTGTCCTTGAATTAAAAATTTGGGACTGGATTCCAATTACCTTGTGTTAGTTTACTTACGGAAACAGATAAAGTGACTGAGAACAGGTCAAACGATAAACTTAACGCCATTTTTGTTTCCGTGCACAGACTACGGCCAGCTGCATTTCAGAATAGCATACCAACATAAACTAATTGAGTAAACTCTTTCAAACTGAACCATCTGACATAGTTTAGGATACTCTTTTATCTTTAATCCCGTACTTTGCAATGAGTAGCTTTAAACCACAAAGTCTGTCCTCTGAAAACATTTAGAATAATTACTTGTTTTAATATTTTCCTGTGTGTTTGTGTGGGTTGGATCTTATGTGTTTGAAATGTGGCCTCATGGAAACTCTAAAACTCTTTCAGGGTATCCAGAGACTATAAATTGTCTAATTAGGACCCCATGGCTCTATCGTCAGTTTGAACAAAGTCTCTCAAGTGCAAGACAATGTATAAAATATTACAGTAAAGGGAAACATGTTGGACATTGTGATGGTGAATTTCCATTTAGAGCTGAAAATATGAGAAGTCAAATCGAAGGCAGGGGCTGACATGTTCGAAATAACCTCACTTTGCTGTCCCTGGCATTTCTGGAATGAGTCCCATCTCCTGCTCTGGCAAACTGTAAACCAGCCAACATTCCCAAAGTTAAAAAAAAAAAAATTCCAGCAATGCTTTTGCTTTAGGCTAACCTTCCCAAATTAGGCCAACTTCCCTTATGTATGATCTGATATTCTCACGCCCTCTCCGACCTCCTGTGCACATGCAATACATTTTTTGGGGGTGTCGTTCAATGCAATGTTTGTTTGTTTTTTGCCGTCTTTGTTTATCATTCTTTTCCTCTTCTGCCTTAAATACCCAACAGATTGGCCACATTCTTGTCATCCATTTAAGCGAAGAACCAGATGCTTTTATTGACTCATAAGGTTTGGCCACCACGAGTTCCTTGCCCCAGAGACCATCACAGGATCCTAAATTAGAAACCACGAAGGCTAAGCTAATTGTCCTAACAGCCCGAACTGTTTCACTACAACTGCGAGGTTCATATTTGGTCATGGAGGATTGCGGGCCAAGAATTGTTTTTGTTTCTCAGGACACTGAAGGTCCTCTCCATTTTTGTTCAGTGAAAAAAAAATGTCAAAAATGAATTTATTTCCCTTGAAATACTTGACCCTAATATCTTGTCTCTGATGAAAACTATTTGACACTAAATATCAAACATCAGAGGGGTTTCACATCAACTAAAGGAACTCTGTCATTGTTCCTAGAAAGCCAGTCGCCGCTGTAATTATTTCTGTTCTTAATAAAGAGACAGTTACTATTATATAAAGTTAAAGGGAGCTCGTTCAGCCTCAGCTCTCTGGTTTAATGGTAATATACAGTGAAGCAAAGTGCCCCCCCCCCCACCTCTCGGCCCTGTTTAATGGTGACATTCAGATTTATAAATGGCTTTGGTAAAAGAACCGGCCATGAATGATTATTTCCTCTTTTATCATAAATGAAGGAAATTTGTCACGAACACTTTGTCCTCTGTAGACCCAATTTAGTAATGAGAAATGTTGTGGCTTTTTTTTTTTATCCTTCTTCTTCCCTAATTCATTTGTCTAGTGCTCACCCATGTGCACTTTAAAGGAATTCATTCATTCAAGTGTTGCTCTCAGGGCCCATGTCTCAGGATCAAGATACATAGTTTGCTATTTTCACTGTGAAAGAAATGGGGAGCGTGTGTATTTATTCCCTCCTTCTCTGAAACTATTTTAGGGTCATACTGTTCCCACACTCCTCTTCATTATAACCTCCTAATAATACAAACAGACAGTATTTTAACTTACAGATGTATGCAGGTGATTTTTCTTTTTGTTGTTGCGCAAACCTTTTAGTAGCTTTCAGTTTGCATCAGGGGATATGATTTGAGAAGCAGAAAATTTCTAAGGAAATTTTGAAGGGTAATAATGTTGCTGCTGCCCTAAATTTCATTATAACTTTAAAATGATCTAAACTAAGAATACAAGCTTACATTATGATGTATGAACTATACAGGAAGTGTAAAAAGAACCAAGATTAAAAATAATGTTAGATCTGCCACCAGCGGCTTTGTTATGGTCACCATGGTAACCACTATGGTGTTTGTCCCTCTTTGACTGCCAAGTTAATGAGAGGCAGAAAGAAACAGATTAAAAAGTAAGCCTCAAACATACAGTTGCAGCACAAAAGCTATAAATCAGAGTAAAAATCCTTGAACAACGAGCGGCAGAAGATTCTGATTGTCACAGATGTGAAATTCTAGTTAAAAATTCAAGTTAAAAAGACGCTTTTTTTTACCAGTTTTGAGGAGAATGTTTTGGGCTAAAAGTGTAAGAGAAGTCCACTGAAGCCTGCATGGGTGCGCGCTCCGTGTTCTCAGGGGATTTCAGAGAAAACCATCAGTTTTAAAGCAGCAAGAGACCCACACATGCCTACGTTTTAATGTATAATTTGTACATGTACCAAAAAGAGTTGTGGGAGTAAGAAGGGCTTCACAGTGAAGGATTTGTAAATTTTAGACAGCTCAAAGGTTAGTGTGTGACATCATCTGTCAGCTGAACATCCTGTGGAAAAATCTGTAGAAGTCATGAAACATAAACTGGGATTTTGTAAAAATCAGTAAAGATATCAAAATGCCAGTTGAGTCATGTAAAGTCCAACTTTCTGTGACTCGTTTCAACTTTGAATAGTGTTTTTAAAGAAGTTTACCAGATCTACAGAGCTCCAAAGAGAGCTAGCTGGCTTTTCCTTGTGTTTCACTAAAATCTCATTGATATCCATTATTTTTTCTTAGGGTTTTTGGCAAATTTTGTTCACATTGGGCAATTTACCTCTGCCAAAAGTCAAATCACACTGTTCCCGATTGAGCTGTACATATTTGTGTATGTTTTATGTTTTATTTTAAACCTGTGTGATGAGATACAGGACAAACATTTTTAACAGGATAGTAATAAGGCTGCTTCAGTGCTTAAACACAGGCAGCCTTAATAACCTCATTTATTTATTGATTTTCTGCTGTATACAAGAGGACCTACTGCTGATGCAGTGGCACTCATAAACTCACGGTTATTTATCTTGTTTGTGGATTATTTTTAATGTTATAAAACAGAAAATATAATCTGTACATTACTGTTGCAAACATGTTTTGTCATGATCCAAAAATCCCAATATTTGTAACGGCTTTTATCGCTAAGCCATTTTGTTTTTGTGGTTTTATTTTCTGAAAAGAAAGCTTAAACCTTGTTAAGATACTTTTCAAATAGACTTTAACTGTCTTCTATTTAAGTGAAAAGACTTTCGATTAAACCGTTTTACTGATAAAGTTCTGTTTTGCTCCAGGGTGCACCTCTGAAACCAACCCGACGGCAAGGCGGCTGGGCAGAGGAAAGCTCGGGGTCTGGTTCTGCCAAGTACGTATCGTCGCCTTTTCCCCCCACTCTCCTGTGGCAACATTGAAAGCGGGGGCCGCGAGCTTGTGTTATGTGTTATTAATGAACTCTCATGCCGTTGAATGAGCTTATTTATCAGCGCATATTTGGCACTCAGGCTGTGAATCAACAAGGTTAGAGGGAGCCTGTCTGAGCAGGCAACTCTCCATTCGTCTTCATCTGCGAGCAAGGCGGTAATTGACATGGTTAATGCATCAGCCACAGGAGGGCACTGTTAGTCAGCTCGCCACTTCATCACCAGGGTTCAAGCCACTTCATCACCCCTTACCACTGCAGTCTGCTTTTTACACAGGGAGCACAACATAGAGAATTCATAAAACACGTGAAACAGATGGAAAGTGTTTGCCAGAAGCATTGATTTGCAACAAGCAAATCTAAAATGTAATACTGCACATGACCGACCGAGCAATTCCTTCTTCCGCCCGACACTGCGTTTCTTTTCCTCAGTCTCTGAGGAGATCAGAGCGCGGAGGATGAAATGAACAGGCGGAGTCAGTTGTGCTTATTTGCGTAGTTTACTGCGCCATCAGTGTAAGCAGGGAAAACAGCGATTTCAATAGATCTTTTCTTTCACGCAGAAGGTCAGGGTGTTGCATCTCCGCCTTTGTGTAACCCCGCTTGATTCCCAGTCTCAAAGTGATTCAAATACAGGAGGTGTAAAAGGGGTTAGCATGTGCATTGATCCTTTCTGAAACAAAGTAAGTAATGGTCCCCCCTGGAACCGGCAAGGACTTTTCCTTTCAATGTCACCCCTCATGCTCAATCACCACTGCCCTCCTCCCACTAATCCCAGCGCAGAAATCCCTGGATTTGTCGATCTATCACTTCTAATTGACACTAAATGATCTGTCAGTTTATTGATGAACCTTTGAAACCAGGTTGTCACAATATATTTTATCCCTAACAACTTTTTCCAGACAGTTTTACCATGTCTATCGCTTTGCCTTACATGAGTCTTAATCAAGGAGCCTGTAATGTGTCTTAAGTGTCGCCACCCCCGCCCCTCAGACAGGACACTGTCCAAGGGCAGGCAGGTGGGCTTCCTTAGCTCATCTCTGCCATGCCTGGTTTGACTCAGGTCCATTTACAGTTTTTGGTCTGGTGTCAGACTGCATTTAAAAGATAAACAAAGCTGGAGATAAATATCATCTGAGACTCATTGTCTCTCGTACGATTCAGTTCTTTTTTTTTTTACTTGTGTTCCATTTTGTTATGTCTGTAAATATATGAGCATCAAAGAATAAAAATAGGATTAAGGGAAAAGACGACTACACTAAATAAATGACCACTAGGGGGCACTACTTAACCAGAAAAACCGGGAAAACGTAAAAACCTATTTTGTCTGCATCCCAGAGATACAAATATCTGGTTATGTATGTGTTTCCAGTTTTTATGCTGTGGTCAAAGAGTCAAAGACTGTGTTTGCTCACCTTAAGATGAACTTAAAGGCTGAAAAGTTACATAATACAGCAGGACACAAGGCTGAAACGAAAGAGTGGAGCCCAGAAGATCGAGAAACGATAAACTCCTCAGTTCCTAACATTAGAAACAAAATAAGGAGACGTGTTTGTGAAAGAGATTTGAGGTTACAGTGATGCAGAACGAGAAAAAGAAACATTCTTGTCTAATTGCTTGTTTTATTTGTGTAAAGGTTGTGCTTTTGATTGATTTACAGATCTTCAAGAAGACCGCCTGAAGACCTGGAGGAGTAAGTTCACTCTGACGCCACATCCCTCTGTTAAAGCACAGTTTGAGTTGATAAGTGAATTTGATAGCTTTTCCATTATCGTCTATTTGAAAAGAGGTCTTTAAAAGCTTTTTACCTCCTAATTCTGTGAAATAAGAATGTATCATCTTGGGTTTTTTTTGTTTTTTTTTAAAAGAACGATCAGTTAACTTGATTAAGCAAAGCAGCCTGACTGATTTGCAGTAGGTTTTATTGCTGTCTTCCTGTAATTCTCATTTCTCACCCTCAATCATAATCATTCTGCGCCTAGAACAGACATCAGCATGTAGACCGGCAGGGAGAGTGCACAGTCACGCATGTTTTACTCACCGCCGCAGCTGCAGCTCGGTGCCTGAGTGGCTGTAGTCAAACAGACTTTATATGAAACTGATGGTGTTAACTTTAGGAAGATCTCTTCTTCTTTCACAGTTGTTTTATTAGTGCTTATTTGAACTGTGCGTCCAGCTGGGTGTATTTCTTAAATAAATACGGCCTCTCGCAGAAGCCGTGTGAGATGATGCTGTTCTAAAGCAGCCGTCAGGCTGTCGAAAAGCTGATGTTTTCTACCTACAGTGACGAATAAACAAAACCAGGCTCATCATCAAAGTAAAGTCCTGAAGCCAGCTCACTCTCTGCTTATGATGGTGTCACCATCAGGCTGGGTTTTGAAAGCGTTAAATAATTCATCCTCTTCCTGTTTCTATAGCCATCGCCTGCGACCGCAAACTCCCCAGGGATCAGATGATGAAGGAGGTAAGAGCACCCTTGCAGTACCCCACTCTTTGTGTCTTCTCACGGGCAAAGAGGAGTCCTCCAGTGCCTCTCCTGCACATTTATCCTCTGAAAGTAGAGCAGATAGGCCGGCAGTCAGATCATTGCTTTTCACTGATGCTCAAACCATAATTCTCCCTGGTTCAGCCTGAACTCATGTGTCTTTGACCACTGATCCTGTGGCCAATTATAAGCACAAATAACAAGTGTGTTTATGGTGCTGGTCAGAATAATTGGTGGCCAGGAATTTAAACATCCATCCATCTTCTTTACCTGCCTCTATATAAACAGATAATCCTAAATGTTCTTATGAATACTATGAGGGTTTTTTTTTGTCCAAAGAGTGTTCAGAATCCTCTAATAAAAGCAACAAGTAAAGGGAGACTTTTAGAAATCATTAAAATAGGTGGTAAATATTTGAAAAAAATTAGACTTTTTCATTAAACAAAATCAAGACAAAAACGGCCGACCCATGCTTAATTTTCTGTGTTTAGTGAAACAAAATCAGAGCTCTGAGATCATCAGGAGCCATTTCTTCAGCAGCCCCGTCTTCAGGGTTAAATAGTCACTAAAACCTAGTGATCTTTCACTGTTCACCTCCTATGTTGAACAATCTGTAGATATTAGTGTCTACAGTTTTATTTAAGAAGTCACATGTTTTTCAACACAAGCTTTTTTGCTACAGCTTTATAATTTTACGGTCATAATTTCTGTAAAATCAACATTTTTCAGTAAAAAATAAAGTGAAAATAAAAGTAAAAGGTAATACAGTAAGAAGGAGGAATAAGAAAACAGTAAACTGAATCTACTAATAAGTTGTGAAATTTCAAATCATGGAAAACGAATTTAATACATATTAATAATTTATAACATTTTTATTATATGGAACAAATATAATTTAAGATATTACTTGAGCCTAAAACTTTTGTAATTTGCTGCTATTTTATTTTCCTTAAAATTTTATTATAAAAAAAGAGAACATTTACAACTTAAACACATAAATAAATTCTAACAATGTGCAAGATCGTACAGATATATTACCATGATTTTCAAGCAGAAAGTGTATGGAATTATACTACTTTAAATGTTTATTATCCTGTGTTTTCAGTGTTTTATGTATATTTTTGATCACATATTGTCAGCACATGGGCTAAAAATGGCGACTTAAACGTTGAGTACAGAGGTTTGGTTCTTTTGCAGCTAATGCCACCAAAAAGATTATTACTCTGTGAAGGGAGACCTCTTAATACAGAGCTGGAGGCAGGGGCAGTGGAAATTACAGTGCTGAGGGTTACTGAGATAGCCCCTGCAATCTTGATTATGTCCCCTACCCTTATCCCTTATGTCCACTGGCTACAAGCGCGCAGAGTCCCACAGAGAGAAGGCTTGCCCGGTCCCCTGCTCCCAGCTCTCTATCAGCCGCCCCTCCAGCTTCTTGCTGGTCACCTAAAGTAGCGCCAGTATCACAAACACACTCGTCCGTTTCATGTCTCCCTCTTAAACTGTGTTAAATATTGTCCTTTCAAAGGAATCTGTGCCAATTTGTTATCATATGACTGGACCCCTGAGTGGATTATAGGAGCCTAAGTGGTGTGGAGAGACGTCCTGTTCCTTGAAGTTGCTGACTTGCACGCGTGCGACGGGAATACATCTACATTCACAGCAAATGATCCCCTTTTGAGATTTACATGCATCAGCGAGGACGCCGGACGCCGCCGTGTAATAAGGATACACGTGGCCCGCTCGCTGCCAGACAAAAGCCACCTTGATACATGTCCAGCTGAGCGCAGGAAGTCAGCGTAGGTGATATGTGCCTCGCTGAGGAGAGACAGCTCCTCCTGATGGAGTTGCCCTTTGCGTCAGGAGAAAACACCGGCTTGTTTGCAGCTGCTTTGATGCCCCCAGTGACCTCCAGTAATAGCTTGAATTTAAAACCAATTTAAAACTGTTGTTCTATTTTTCACTTAATAATAGAGTTTGCATATAGACAGCATATGCCTGCGTGCTTCATGCTGGACTCTCACAGGGTGTGTTAATAGCGCATTACTGGTCAAAGTGAGAAAAGGAGTGTGTATGTGTGTGAGTGTGTGCACAGATAGACAACCCAGAAAGCTGTTTGCAGAGCCGGACGGCAAAGCTTTTTGATGTCATTGCACTAAGACCATTAAATTTGATTGGGAGTCCAGGGGGGACGGATTCTGCTGAACGCTGTGCTTTGTAAATGAGAGGACAAAGTGTCACTGGGCCTCATGAATATGAAATACCCGCGCCTGCATTTATTTGGATATCAGAAACACAGATGAATCTTGTCAGCGGCTAAACGAGCGTGGCATTTTTAATTTGGTTTAATTAAAAAAGAGAAAGAAAGAAGTTATCAGCAGAGGGTGGGGCTTTGGTATTCAGCAAAACTTGACGGGATATGTTTTGGAATAGTTTTTTTTCTGACTCTAACTCTTTCTCCATCTGAGAAATATGTCTCGGAATCAAAGTGACACAGATGCCAAGATATTTCCTCACATCAGATTCAGACTTCCATCTCGTCACCTCTATTTAGCTCCTGTATTGACTTTCCCCTCAGGGTGCAGAACTGTGGTTAGAGATTACTGACAACCTTCTTCTTGCAGCTCTTTTTTATTTGTCAGTTCTTCTCTTTCTTGCAGCCACTTCCTTTTCTCTCTTTCTGTTTCTGTCAACTTGAAGCTAATAAGGGTGTTTAGCCTCCTTCCAGTTCAGAAAAATTTTATTCTGACGCATAAATTGAGGACATCTGTAAAACCTGTATCATGTTTCAGCTTCTTATGGCACAGGGTATTTTTCCACCTTATTCATCTCTACAGTAACCTAATCGCCGTTGTTTTGTATAATGTATTCCAGTCTGTTTCTTTATTCTAAAGTAACTATTAAATTTATCTCCCATCAGTCTGTCTTCATCTCTCTTTCATTTCAATGCCTTCACATGTCAATCTAAAAAATGCTGTGAAAGTTTGCCCCGTCCTTCTTGGGAGTGGAGCCATCCTCTGTCCTGTTGCATTTTGCCAATTAAAGCGGGTTCCCACTGTTCGAGCAACGGGCTGGCGGCTCCTGGCACGCCGGCCCCTGCCAGGCCGCACTGTGACTTCCGACCTCACACAGATGGGCCCGCAAGCAAATACTCTTGCACATGGCTCGATGCGGCCCCAGTTGGAGTGGCAGAGTGGACACGGAGGTCGGCCCGCCGGCCACCGCGGGTCCTGGGGGGGTGGGCGGCGCTGACAGGGCCCAAATGCTAAGGTAGCAGGGGGTGCTTTCTGGGGAGCCCCTGGCCAGCGCCCCTTCTCACAGCAGGATGAGCTGCCGCCTTGCCTTTTGAATATTCATGGCCGCATGGCGATGACAGGGCAGCTCTTACGAGGATGTAGGCAGCGAGAGGGAGGGAAGGAAGTGCCACACTGATATGGTCACACACAGTTTTGCAAACACTCACACCTCTGAGAGCCATGCACAAGGAACGTACTGTATTTTTTTTGTTTGAGTACTGAAATGCCAGACTTATTTTGAGTTTCTCAATATTTTACACCTTTCCAGACATTATATAACTGTCTCTGTTTCATTTTTGTAGATATTCCAGTGATACCAGACTTAGACGAAGTTCAGGAAGAGGATCTTACAATGCAAGTTGCTGCTCCGCCGAGGTAGAGAACTCTTTAAGAATCACAGTTTGTTCTTATCACTCGTAAATTTGGTCCCTCAGACAGGTGAGTGACAGTTAACCTCTGAGCGTGACCAGGACACCGGATCCTGCTCCGGTGACTTTGACGTTACCCGTCCCCCGATCACGCCGCTGCGGTGTTCCTTCCTTTATGTGATTGAAATGGAGAAATAACAGTTTGGTGTGATTTACGCGACTCTGTTTCCAGAGTCCATGCCGACTTGGCTCTGTGATTTACAGGGCAGTGAGGGACTCGGCGACATGTGTCGACTATGTAGCAAGGCTATGACAGTGGTGGAGGTTATTAGGCAGGGGCTTGCACTCTGTGCGAGATAATATCCACATTGAACTCATTGCAGGGGCAATGTAGCGTGTAATGTGCAGTAAGTAGGACTGGCATGCACTGCTAGGCCCCGGCCACTTTCAGAACCCCCCCCTACTTAATTCCAACCCACAGATAAGCAGCTGGGTTTCAATTTGAGGCGTTTAACACTTGGCAACCATCTCCTGCTCTCTGAGGTCTTTGCTTGAAGTCTTAGAGCCTAATTGTGCACAAACTTCAAACTTATCCAAAGCCACTTCTCAGGTTTGCATTGCATGTAATGTGGAAGCAGAACTCTTCTTTGAGAAATGCAAGTTTGTTTGGTTTTTTACATGTCTAAATGTTCAAGAAGCTTTGTTTTCTTAACTATTCCTATTTCCTGTCTGTCTCTTAGCATCCAGGTGAATCGGGTGATGACCTACAGAGACCTGGACAATGACCTGAAGCATTTTTCTGCCTTCCAAACCTTAGTGAGTCAAGTACATTTATTTTTATATTTCTGCGCCCCTTCTACTCTTTTCCTCAAGGTGGTCCATTCAGTTTGTGACCAGTATCACCTCAGCTTGTGCAAGCTAAGGGAATTTCACTGCAATCTCTCTTCAGGATGGAGAGATTGACTTGAAGCTCATCACCAAGGTTTTAGCACCAGAGCAGGAGGTGCAAGAGGTGAGTGAATTCTTAGTAAATATAGCTTGTGAGCTCCCGGTGCAGGCCTGTCCAGCTGTTTCTAGAGCACCAGGGGAGGTTGCCACTCTTGTCTCCCAGGTAATCAAGATTTATGATGTGTACATTAACACCCTCTGCTCTCCTCCTCCCATTCTTCTCTCTTTGCTCCCCCTGTTCCCTGCGCTCGCTTTCTTGCCATTCATCCGTCTCTAATTCTTCTTTTCTCCCTCTGTTCTGTGACTCCTTTGCTCTGCAGGATGATGAGAGCTGGGGCTGGGGTCATCTGTTTACAGAGGTGTCCTCAGAGCTCCTGATGGAATGGGATCAAGGAGAGAGCGAAGAGTTGGGACCAAAGGGTCAATGACTCTGGTTATTTTAAGTTTAGTTCGGTATAAAATAAATAATATTTTTGTAAATGTATGCACAGGGTTTCTTAAATTTCTACACATGGCTGTGTTGCTCCAATAAGTCTTATTTATGAAAATCCCCTTTGTTTCTGTCTATAAGTTTCATTTTAAACAACCACAAGGCCTTTGTTTGAAAAGCCCCTCCGAAATTACTCGTTTCAGATAAAAATGTCCTCCCTGTACTTGCAACATTATCAACATCCACATACAAGTCCAAGGTTGATAATCAGCTAAGCTGAAATCCAGTTGATTGTGTTCAAATTAACATTCTTCATTAAAGCCTGCAACCTTATTGTTATTGACTGTGCCATTGACTTTATCTTGCAGCTCTTCGATAGGAGCAACCCTTTCTTCACTATTATCTCAAATGCATTGAACAAAGTTTCTATTGACACCTGGGGGATTAGCATACATTATACCTTTTACTGAATTAAGAGGATGGGATGAAAATCTGGAACAAGACAGCTGTTTTTATCATGTGAGGAGCAAATTCTTCACACCATTGTGGAAACAATTAATAAACAATGATTAGGATGTGAAGAAGGTGTTTTTTATTTTAAAAAAATATCCCTTGCTCTAAAATACTGTTAATAAATGGGTCACTAATAATGAATAATTTGTTTTCAAAGGTTTTAACATGCACAGACGTATCAGCATTCAGTTTTGTCTTTGGTTCATGTGTGTGAATATAAATGCAGGCCTCCAAAGTCCGTCCAGGTCTATTAGGGAAACAGCTGTAACATTTACAGATTGTGATTAGGTTTATTTCTGAGGCAGACATCGGTCTCATGACACTTGGAAATGCACAGCAAAGTCCTCAAGGACACACAACATACGCATCTAACAGCTCAATCTCTGCCCATCACAAATAGATCCAGATTTTTTTTTCTCATTTGGTGGGCCTTGAATCAACTTCATCAAGTGTAATACCTCAGGATGAAGCTATCACAAGGGATATTTGTGCTCAGAATATTTGTATGTGCCACAATATTTGAGCTCAGCACTGAAATTCAGTGATGATTTCTGTGCCTCTGTCAGACATAGACATGCAACTTTTTTTTTTTTTTAAACCGCCTCCACAATTGGCTTGTTTTGCCAGACTTAATGAATTCTGCCCATATGCCCTGAGCAGCTGCTATGTTGCCCCTTCCTCCTGCCCCCGCTGAGCTGCGAAGTGCCCATCCATGTAGAGACAACCTCTAGCTGTCTCTCTGGAGAAGGCTAAGCCTGCCACTCCTCTGCTGGCAGCCAGCCGGTGCTGTCTGAGGTGGACTGTGGACGGGCCGAGGACTCAGATTAGGGCCCAGCAATCGCCGGTTGCGGACGGCCTCAAATGACTGGGCCAGGCGTCGGCGGATCAGAGAGAGGATTAGAGTGAGAAAGAGATCCAGAGACGCTGTTTGCCATGTGCTTGCATCCAGATTCTCAAAGTGACCTCTCTGCTGCCTCTTCCTGCTGCTCCCCTCTCCTCCTTTTATTCTCTCCATGCCTCTCAGTGTCTGCAGCACAGCCTACGCTGCAGCGAGGCGGAGAATGACCTCTCACTGTCTGGGTGCGGCGAATTCAATCACATCAAAACAACTACAACATAAACATTTCTTGTGAGGATGACGGCCATGTTCTGGGAAAGCTTTGTGGCCGTGGCTTCCAAGCTGTCACTCTGACCTGAGCTGAGTTTGAGACCTCGTTGATTCTTCAGCTCATAATACACAGGCTTTGTGCTGTCATTTGTTTTTCTTGGCATTTTAAAACTAAAATAATGGAGCTATTACTACTACAGCTAAAGGCCTACTAGTCCATCAAGGAAGGAATATCCCCCGCTGCCTTTCATGTCAGAGTTTTAGACTGAGATCAACTTATGTTCAGAAATGACAGATATAGCCATTTGGGTTCAAACTTGAAAATAACATTACACACAATTTAATGTGATACCTCATGTGATCTTGCATGATCTGTTAGCGCTTCAAGTATGTTTTGTGAGTGACTCCCAGCTACTACCACGCCAAATTTTAACTCAGTATCTATAATATTCACTGAGGTATGGCTGTTTTTTTGTAGACCAAGGTTAGATGTGGCGCCCAACTTGAACTGAGTTGAGTCCAAAGGTTAATCAGCTGCAGATGTGAAACCAGTAATTACTTTCTGAGAGTTTCATTGAAATTCATCCAGTGGTTCAGGAGCTATTTTAATAACAGACAAACAGGGTCGACTCCTACAGTTAATGCCAAAGTTTTAAGCAAAGATGCCACACAATGTGTTGCGCTCGAAGTATGTGTTGGAAGCAATGCTCAGCTACCACCACACTAAATTTTAGCGCAGTATCTGTAAAACTGTCTTATTTGTAGCCAGTTTTGTGTTTTTCAAGGTCACTTGGCTGTGGCGGTCATTTTGAATTTGGGTTGCTCCAGAAGTTAATCGGTTGTAGACGAACATCCAGTGATTACTTTCTGCAAGTTTTAATAAATGTTGTCCAGTGGTTTTGCGAGATATTTTGGTAACAGACAGTCATAGGCAAAAACATCATCGTCTGCCATCACCTTTCAGTGGCAGGTCATATTAATGCAGCTATTAGTGCTACAAAAATCCACACAAGACATTCGGAAACTACATTAAACTCAGTAGTTTACTGAGTTTATAAGTTTTCTCATGCAAATTTACAGTAAAGTGGGTTATTTATGTCAAACTTAAACCCCATTAAAAACCAGCTGAGCCCAATGAGTTTCAAATTGGCAATTTATCCATCCTTTGAAGTGGGGGCCTTTTTATTTATTTATTTTTTTAAAGAAAACCAACTGAGGAAAGTAATATAATTTTAATAAAATTCTTAACGTAGGCCCGATTTATGTAATGCTTTTTCCTGCTGTCTGTTGACAGCCTTGTCCTGAAGTATGTTGATACGGAGCACTAATTGGACGCACAGTACAGAGATAATATGCTTCCAAGTCTGTCTAATATGCTGTGGTGTTGACAGAAGTTTATACATCTTATCTGTTCTCAATATCTCCCTTCCATATGGCCCAAAAAACCAATATGCTTAGGTGTAATTAAAGAAAATGGGCAGATGTAGCGATAGTTGGGGGGCCTCTCGGACACAGAGTGAGGGGTGAGGACAGACACGCCAAAGCTCCAGGAATATTAGGCCCAGTTTATTTCGCCGAGGGCCACGTGGCTGTCACAGGTTGCCCGTCGCTGACCTGCGTTCAGTCTGTGGAGCAGAGCTATGACGAGCGGTTCAAAAAGGCAAAAAACCCCACAAAAAACAAGCAGAACGAAATCGTATCGTTGCTCATTAGGTTCCAACAAACATTTGCAAGGTCAATTCGAAATCTGATGCCGGACATAATACATGCAAATGCACGCAAATTAAACGCTTTGAAAGAAACCTCAAAAAGCAGCCGCAGTATTGATTTGCAACAAAGACTCCACAATATTTCAAGTTTAAAGGAGAAATCCTCGACGCACAACTAAGGCAGTCAGATCAATATCATTTTTTTGATCAAAAGCAAATTTACCTCTGAAGTGGCTAGATTAAACAGATGTTTTATTTTTCATCAGTTACCCTGCACCTTTTAAAGCCCTCGGGGGGTTTGTGGCAAAGGAGGGGGAATTAGCTCCACAAAGGAGATAATAAAAGTGCTATTTTTTTAAGACCTAAAGTTTGATGCGCTGAAAAGTGATTTTAGTCCCCCCCTAAATCCTCTTTACTTTAGTTAATATTCTATCGCTCCAAGTCCTTTTTTGTTTAGCCCAGGTGGTCCCGGACATAAAATGGTTGGGTTGGTGGCAGCTTGGAAAGCCCCTGGGCATCTTGCCGCTGTTGTGTCGTCAAAGAACTAACTGAGAGCAGGAACCACTAAACAGAAAATTAAAGCTGCACAGTTTTTAAGTGAGCGCTGAATCCATAAGTATTACTTTGTGCTGGTTCCCTCTTTTGTTTTTAGTGCGGAGGTGTGTTGAAAGGCGAGAGGGTTTGAACATGACATCCAGTCAGGCTCTACATTTGTCATGTATTTTATTATTGCCCCTTCTTCACCTCTCTGTCTTGTAGGCAAGGTCCTTCATTTTTCACATGACTGGTTTTCTTATCATTGTGGGCCCTCTCCGCTGGCCTATGAGTGACTTAAAGGCAATAAAACACAAAACATTCTGTAAAACACGGATGCCTCTCTGGTCCGGAGGCCCTGCAATGCCTCTCTGGGAAATTATGATAATAACTCAGAGGCGGTTGGAGTAACCAGGTTGCTGTGGGGGCTGGGGGCAGCAGGACATGGTTCACCAAGGTCATCTGTGCACGGGTGGGTCAAGGTGGCCTGTTGGGCCTCACCGCCCCACCGTCCCTTCCCACCCTCAGTCATAAACTTTTTCTATCGTGCAGGATGCTGGCTGCAGCCAGGTACACAGCAGAACCTCTTTGTCTTGTAGCTGCTGGCGATAAAGCAGTGGCTGATGGGAGAGTGGCTGTGTTGGCCCCCTGGCAGTGGAGAGGTCAGCTGAGAAGCTTATCATGGCCAGCAGAGGAAAACGCCTGAGTCAACACAACTCAGTAGTTTGCCCTTTGAGGGGCAAGTCTGCCATGTACTTGGTACTTTGTAATTTTGTTCCCTTAGAAGGGAGGACAGAAAATGCGGGAGGAGAAGCATTTATTCGTCGCCTTGTTGTTGAACTGTGTCTGGTTGTGATTTTTTGGTGTCTGGATCTGTTGCTGGGTGGAGGGAGGGGCTGGACGCAGTCCCTCAACACCTTTGGAGTGTGTGAATGAGAAGGAACGAGGACAGGAAGAGAGCACGGGCTCCACCACCGAGGTGCTGACAGAGGGGACGGAGGGGCCGAGACTGCACCTGTTCCGGCCCAGCACCTTCCCAGCAGGACCTCGTCAGGATCTCAGCCTTCTCCTGGCATCTGTGAAGGGAGCCGGGGCCAGTCCCACCTCCAGTGTTTGCTCCACCTCTTCTCAGCCCGTGGAAGGAAGACGAGAGTCACTGGGGGCTCCATCTGCTGAGGGCTCGACACGATCTCCGCTGCCCGCCTGGGGAAGGGGGTTGCCGGGCCTCTACAACTCTGCCATGGGGGTCTCACAGTGGTAGACCACAGTGCAGCACATCACACTTCACTTGCCAGCTGGCCAGGCTTCCTCCCCTGTAAACAGACTAATGACCACTCACCACACACTGAACTCTCATCTTGTTAGAATGAAGAAGGAGACAGTGTAGGTGAAAATAACTCGCTTGGTTCGGGTAAAAGAAAGCCACCTGCTGAGGTTACTTGCATCTTTTTGAGCTTTGGGAAGGAAGCTCTCACGATAGTGGCAGAAGGCGAGTCTAAGATTCTGACTCAGGTCCACTCAATCACAGTTCACTGGTATCCTGCGTGAATGCAGCATCACAAACCCCCTAGTGCTCTTCAAATCTCTGTGCTCCAGCTGAGTCTCTTCTGTTGGATCTCTGCACATAGCAAGAAACTGAGGGAGTGTTGAGATCACCCTTTAGAAGATGGCATCTTCTGTTTGTGTCTTTAAATAATTGTAGCACACCAGTCCCAAAGTTTCCCATAATAAAATCAAAATGTAACACAATTTTAAACAGGTCAGCAGCTTACTTTATCCACATAAATGGGTTATTTGTGAAAGTACCCTATAGAGTTTAGTATGTTCAAAATGAAGGACATCTGTGTTCTCATGTCTCCTGTCCTCATATGTCTCATCTTTCTCAAAAGGTCCTTCATTCAATCAAGCTAATATCCTTAGCATCCACCAATCAGATATTTTCACATATGCTCCATAACTGTATTTACCTCAATGCTCCTAACACAAGTTTTTATGCAAATATTTATAAGTAGGTATACAAATAGATATGTTTAATGAAGTAATGTGGCATTGGGTGTTATTTTCAGTTAGGCAGGGAGAGGTCACCCAGCTACACTGAGCCACTGGCAGTCCAGGCCCCACTGGTCCACCGGAGTGAGTTGGCTTCATGTGCAAACTCGCAATAAATATCCGACCATCATTTATTTTAATTCACTCCTTTCTTGCTCAGATGGAATGGATTCTTAACCTTGTAGGACAAGGACACCCGCATGCTGCCTGCCTAGCCTTAGCTGCTAAATTATTCTTCATTCTTTAGGGGGAATGAAGGGAAAAAAAAAGAAAAAGAACGGAGTATGGCGTTGCTCAAACTGTCAGCTCCAATGAAAAGCACGCCTGAGAACGTTGTCACTGAACCCCTGGACAAGGAAAAGAAGGGGAGTGGGCAGTGAAAGACAGAGTGGGAGAAGTAGTGGTGTTGGAGTGGGGTAGGGGGAGAAAAAAAAGGGGAGGAAGGAGGTGGGGGAGTCAGCAGCCTCCAGAGTGATTTATTTGCCAAATCAGGACACAATGAGTCGATTATGAGTCCTCTAATAAGAGAGTGTGTTTGGGGACCCACTAATTGGGCATGATTGAGTTGCAGTCTGGGAGCCGGGCGAAAAGGGAACCTGGTCGGCGGCTGTCATGCAATCATCAGCTAATCAGAGCTTTGAAATTAAAACGCCGTGTTTGGGTTAGAGGACGGAGTAATGGCAGGGACCTGCCTGAGCTCTGCGGCTGCCTGAGGAGACTGTCACAGTATGTCTGTGTGTGTGTGCGAATGTTTGCATGTGTGGCAGTAAGTACAGTATGTGTGTGAGAGCGTGTGTGTGTAGCAGGTAGGAAGGATTATGTGTGTTTGTGGCCTTTAATGTCTGACTGGTCTATGCTGGTCTTGATGAGGACAGTGAAGGAGCTATAATCAGCCTGACCCTTGTGATAAAATTTGTACCTGCATCATGAAGAAAGAACGAGCTCTGAGAACAGCTGTCTTAAAGAATAATATGAATGGAAACAGTACGCTTAGATTGGAATATTTTCTAAGTTTGCATTTTTACAGTTTCATAATGTGCCAAATTTGATCAGCTGGTAAATACAGTGCAAAATAAAAGAAAAGCTCTGTTTTCCAAACAATAATATTAGTATAAATATATCAGAATCACGAGCTGTTAAGCTCTTTAAGCTCTAAGTGAATTAGATTTTTAACATTTAGATTATTCTGTGTAAACGAACAGTTGCTGGACAGCTTGACCGGCTGTGTCAAAGTCTTGCCACTAGGGGGCAGTGTTTATCTGCACTGCGGGCTGCACTAATTGACGTCAGCGGCTTCCTGTGTCCTGCAGGTAAACAGATACACAGAACAGAAACATTATGATACGGTCACCTACTTCAGTAGATTTAAAAATAAAACATATACATATTTTCAGCTCAAATAAGTAATGTTAAAACATATTTTTTGCTTCAAAACAAAATCACCTTTAAAACAATCCACCAAAACTATTTTCTGTAGTTCTTGAAATTCTCCTTGCCGTCTGTGTCCCTTTGAATCCTTACATTAAAACGAATAAAGGTTAGCTTTAGAAATTAAAGTGTATTATTTTAAAACTGGAATAACAACTTGACATCACTCTTTCTAAATATCTTACAGAAATATTTCATTTAAACATTAAAACCCTTTTGTTTCGTTCTGGTCCACCGTTTATGTGCAGAATTTGAATTGCAATGCAGAAACAGTAAGGTTTTATTATCTGATAAAACTGAAATTTATATTTAAAAAAATCTTGTAAATGTTGTGATGGAACATTAGTTTTCTGCCTGAAAGTTGATCCTTATTGTAATAAAGCAGTCTTTCTCTATTTTTTTTCCCCTGAGCTTTTCAGTATTCTGTTTGTTTCTACAAATTACCCACCAAACAAAGGAAGAAACAATATTTTTCAATCNCCCCCCCCCCCCCAAAAAAAAAAAAAAGGCCTTGTCTAATTGTAAATGCGCCCTCTGTCTGAAGAGGGCCTCACTATAAAAATCTGAAGTGGGTTTAGGCATAAATGGGATTAATTCCCAAAGAATGTCCTTTGCTCTTCCTCCCGTAATTTCATTTGCAGGGTCCACAGGATGAATAGCCAAGCAGGCAGCGAAGTGGAACTGCAGGACAGGCCTTGCGGGGCCTGTGCTGCTACACCGCAGCCTTCAGGTTATGTTACCTTGATAATGTCACAGCTGCAAGAACCACACCGCCCACCGAACAGGACACAGGAAATCCAATTATCCGCCTTCTAATGTGTGGGAATTTTTACGCTCTCATTTCTTAGACTTTGGCTTCAGCTGCACCTGAGGGCAAACCTACCTGAGAGAGAGAGAGAGAGATTCCGGGGATTGTTATTTATTTATTTACCAGGAAAAATACCCGCTGGCTTTCAGACTGAAATTAATAACGTGGGGCAGTTTTTAATGGAAACCAAAGAAGAAAAAAGAAAAAACAGTTTTTTATGACAATTGCAAGTGATTAAAAACAGTTTGTTGGATGTAAATGAGATTGCTTTAGTGCTATTTCAGTTTACGTAAGAAGCAGAGGAACCCAAATCTGCCCTGGTGTCAGCCAGGTCTTTAAGGTGGCTGTGCATGGGAGCAGGCTCCTCCACCTGCGTGATTCCTGGACTGTTTTTTTGATTTAATTAAAAGGAAGAGGGAGCATCAATTTCATGGCGAGGAGATGACAGTACACAAATTGAAAGTAAGCATCTCAGTGGACCAAGGAAGGGGGGGGGGGGGGGCTGCTCCATTATTAACAAGGGAGACAATTCTGTGCACAATCTAACGAGATTAGAAACATTATTATCATCCCTCCGCTGGACATAAAAATCCTGCTGCAGGAAAAGAAAAGGCAATGCAACAAAGGCTTTTTACTTCTGCAAAAATACATGGCTCGTCGCTTTCAGATATGTCATGTTTTCTCGTACTTTACCCCTCACAGCAGTGATTATGCATCTCAGAGGTGATTATACCCTAAATCTGCCCCCACGGGATCCCCAGCTTAGATCCAACATTTGCTTGGTTTTGAGCCGATCCCAAGGAATGTGAACGGGCACACGGAGGAGCCTTATTAATGAACAGTAAAGACAGATGAGTCTCTTTCATGCCAAGCAGGTTGCCTCAATTGGATTAGTAAAACTGAGATTGGGATGGATATCTGTCTATGTGCCAAGTACCCATTAGTTCAGTCAGGATGCCAACACAGAAAAAAAAATAAAAAAACAAGCTCAGGATTCCCCTCAGTAATTGTAGACAGGACTCAGCAGCATTGACGTGCTAAAATACAATAACCCTTCAAAATGTGCAAAAATATAAGGGTAAGACAGCTAGCTTTGCTTCAGTTTTATTGCTTTGAAAAGAAAAATATGTATACCTTTGCATGTTTGTGGACAGAAGGGACCCTTATCAAACCAAATATCCAAATGGGCATTCGTTTGAGGAGCTGAGATGTTATCAATCTCTGCCGAGGAGCTGCTGGCATCTGTGCAGAGATTCCCACTCATACTGATCCATATAAAAGGCTGTGATGTATTAGAGCAGATGAGTGAGGGCTGGCTCTGACACATGACTGACAGCTCATTTGACAGCCCCGGGAAAGTGTGCAGGGAAGTTTCAATCTAATCTAATGCTGCTGAAGGAATGAAGAAGTGGTGTGAGATTATGTTTTCATGTTACATCCCCCTGTAGGACGTTGCAGCCTCAATAGGATGAATATGATGTGGATGACCTGCGGTTGCGGAGGTGCTATGGAGCCAGACGCCACGGTCAGCTCCGAGTCGAGACCCCCTAACCGGTGACTGTCTCATCAATCCATGTCACTTCTGAGAATCGGGTTTCTGAAGAGAAAACAAAAGCAACAACAACACAAGAAACCGAAACCTTACTCAAACCCAAATCTGTGAGTAAACAAAAACATTTTTGTCATGCATTATCTATCAACTGTCTCATGGGGTTTTCCACGCAGGTAATCTCTGTCATTCAATCGCTCCACCGCAGGAGCCGGCTTCTCTGGAAACAGGATAACCTCAAAACAGACATTAATATTAAGTGCAGAGGAGATCAGCTTCTCTCCAACTTGCTCCCCCTTCTTTTTTTTTCACAAAAGCAGAATATCTTCAAATCTATATTCCTTACTCTGTGGTGTAAGTTTACACTTTTAGTTTAAAGCTAATTCATATATATTTTTTTAATAGAGGCCTTTTCTATTGACATTAAATGAAGCAAAGCTGCATTATTAAACACATATAATGGAGGTCACATAAGGATTCTTAATCACTTCAGAAATGTAAAATTATTTGACCAGAAAACTATCAAAACCCAGGAGACTCAAACCTCCCAATGTGCGCTTCCACAATGATCAGTCACAGAAGGCTAATTAGCCATTTTACAGCGGATTTAAAAAAGCCCCATCTAAACATTATGGCCTTTCCTTTTTTTCCACAAGCTTTTGTAATTAAAAGTTCTGCTGAAGTGAGGAGTTAAGAATCAACTTTTCCACATCTGATGCGCCGGCCTTTCTTCGTCTCCGTTTTATTCATAGAATGAGGTCAGCAGTTGGCCTGCGAGCGTTGAGTGTCAGCTGCTGTTTTTCCATTGAATCAGTCTATACTCGGGTGTTTAGCCCTCTGACAGGCCTGACGTTGGCCTCCCAGCAGCCCAGTGACCACAGAACCTGATCTCAAACAATCAAGCAACTGTGTCTGCCGGCTTTAAATCTGCTGTTCCCAAACATGTCACACACACTTTGCCACCGCTGTCTCCTTCCTCCTTCCTCTGCTTTTACCCCCCTCTGTGTTTCCACGCTTCAGCACAAACCTTTCTCCTTTAATTCTACCGCGGGTCCTGCAAATGTTCGTATTGTCTAAGTGATCATTAAAATTTATGATGAGCTGACTTCATCCAGCTTGCCAGGCCTCATCGGCATAAGTCATAATTATGTGATGACACTGTGAGACGGAGCGTCCACACTGGGCCCCCTCGTCCAGGCCAGTTAAATGATGTAATTAGCCCACCTAAGAGGTGAATGCTCCAGATTGGATAAGTTATTAAATGTTTGGATGAACCTGAGCTCCATTTCCCTAACTATCGCTTTCTTCCTCTCACGCTTGCTCCCCTCCCTCCTTCCTCCATTAGCCCATTAGCAGTTATGTGATACTATATGCTGATGGAGCAGTGGATGGAGAAGTGGGTAAATTAAGCCTGACCACTGGTTGTGTTATGGGCTCCTCTTCTAAAGTGCCACTGAAGGACACTGCACGGCTGAGGTGAACGCATCAGTGAGCGTACCTGACTTCTGTTGTGATGCTGATATATGTCTCATTCACACCAACGACACTATGGAAAGTGTCTGTCCTGCACCCGAAACATGGATCGGACGGACAAACATGTCAAATTTAACCCATCAGATTGCTCAATTTGTCCCCAGTTAAGCCGTAATAGAAGGCAGTGCACTGAGGCTGACAGCGTCTCTGCCACGGGGGCCCTTGAGCCTCGGTGTGTGCGCCTGTGTGTGTGGGTGAGTGTGTCGTGCTCCACCAGAGGGTGTCACCAAGCGTAACTGTGTGTTATTCACACTGACGAGTTCCACTGTTCACTGTCACCTCTCATTCTGAGGGGAAATAAGCCTGTGGAGAAAGCTGCCGCCCCCTCCCCTTTTACAATCGCAGCCCGAAAACTGTACTTTCTCTTTCAAGGAGATTCAAGCAACATATTATCCCGCTCTCATGCATTAAAGGAGATATTCAGATGCTGGTTATGTTTTCTAACGCATTCTTTCAGACTAAGAGAGAAGTTTATCTGTGTGTGTGTGTGGCCACGTTTGGGGAGGGGTGCGGGTGAGATGGTGTTTGATTTCTTGTGAAGACTCGAGCAGCGGGACTCAGCAGAGTCCAGGTTGGCCCAGTGGGCCTGCAGAGAGTGACACTTCCTCTCCATGTCTCGTCCTGCAGAGAGGCCTGACAGCGGGGGAACCCGGTGCAGAACCGGCGTCGCCTCTTCATCCTCACCAGAACTGACCGGCCACCCACAGAGGGCAAGAAAAGGAGGGAGAGGGGAGGGACTTGGTTATCTGTGTGTCGTCCCC